>NW_027107991.1:505444-527252 GCF_000696795.3 Halyomorpha halys | reverse complement strand
ATTTCAACATTTTTGTAACGTTTCGGCCATTCTATTTTTTCCACTATTTAACTTTTTTCTACTTCTGCACTATTCATCTTATAATTCTTTGGTTCATAAATATTACTCTATAAAAATATTACTCATGACTTCATTTTTTATTTTATTATTACTCCAGAGGGTACACTCCCGATTATAGTGTAACAGAAAATAATCTGCCACAGCAGGATTCAAACTCGGGTCCTTGGAGTTAGTAGCATACTGGATTACAACTGTAACCCCTGACTCTGAGAGAGAGGGTTTATCATCTACAATATATTAATTAATATTGCACCTAAAATAAAAAAAGTCAAACCTTTAAAAAAAAAAAAAATACATTACTTTAAAAATACATAAACTAATATTTTACTTTAGTCCTATTTTCGACAAAATTCCTTTTTTATATTTTATTTTTCAAACTAAATTTGAAATAAATTTTAAAAACATTTTATACCTTAAATTGTTTTCGATCATTCTAACGGATAGTTAATAATTGAGAAATGAATCCCACTAAAAAAGGAAAAACAATTATAAAAATATTCATAAAAAATGAGACGAGAGTCTCTGAATAAAATGTAAATGGTAATTTGTATATCTTTTTTATTATTATTCAATGATTGGAACCATATATAACAGTAATTCCTGCAAATAAAACACGAATTATTAATCGCTCTGATATTGAATGGCTACCGGACAACTTATCACTCCTAATAACCAAACAAAAAAAAAAAAACGAAAGGCTATATCCCGCCGCCTAAAATATTGTAGATTTAAAAAATTGAGCGAGGAAAGATATTTAATACAAAAAATCGCCTAGTTAATGGCAGGGATAAATATGATTCTAATATAGCGGACTTAATCTCACTAATGTGATCCCTCGAGGAAGGAGGCCAGTGTCATTTTTCAAGATTACGGGGCTGCCTCCAATCCCATTATGCTACCATTATAATTAACTTTAATTATATCCGAAATTAATAATTATATTTTGAAATTTAATACAAGCCGTGGGTTCATCAGTAAATGTCAGGGCGGGCGATAAATTAGAAAAGAATCCGGTAGCTGATAGGACCGTTCGGCTTCTTTAGAATTGCTTTGTGAACCGTTATCAATATCTTGGCTATATTGGATCATCGGTTAGGGACCGCCAAATTAATGTATTTTTATTTACATATTGAAACTTTATTTATTGTCACATTTTTTTAATGAATATCATAGATATATAAATATTAGTCAACAGGATTTTTAAATAACTAAGCAAAACTATGCCTTTCTGTGTTTAAGTAAAATAAATGTTGTCTAATTTTAGTCTCAAAACAATTTATATTTCGTTATAATTCCGACGTTTCGGCCTTCCTTAAGGAATATTTTAAAAAACTTCATGAAGGCTATTCTATTCAATCCAGGTCATTAATTTCGATCAAGAATTACCCTATTTTGTCAATTGTTCATATTAAATTTAAAATTAAAACTTTTAATCACAGTTTAAATTACCAAATTTATATTTAATCACCAATTTATGTGGTTCCAAAATTGCATTTAAGATTGTACTTGAGGATCGTCGATACGTCGGATTTATACAGATATACAAATCGTTTGGAAACTAAAATTAGATCAAATTTATTTCATTTAAACTATAATACCCAGTCTCAAGAAAGTGTATAGATTATATATAAAGAGAGGTTATATTTATATATTTTTTTTATTTTAACTTCCACTTTCATATTATATATGAAATACAGAATGCAAAAAAATTAGAATTCAAGATTTCAACTGAACTATACTTTTTAGGCACCCTGAGTCCAAACAACTATGTCTATCAAAATGGTTATTTTGTATGTGGTCAAGCTAACTCAGAAACAAATAGTAGTACGGAACTGAAAACACGTTTAATTAGGTAAATGCCTAAGGTATCATCTTTTGCACTAACATTAACTTTACGGAAGTGCCACGTTAAATCGATTTTATACTTTTCTACTATAGATATGATTTTTATTAAACCTGATATAGCAAAGTAAAAAAATAATGGATATAGTATGACATATTTGAAATACCGAAGTTTCAAAGTAGTTTCCTCCCAAATATCTTTAATTTTGTTGACTTGAAATAATTATCTATCTCTCATCGTAAGTAGCAATAGAAAATGGATAAACGTAAAATATGAAAGAATGCGATAGTAAACTTGGAGAGAAAAAAAAGTAAAGAAACTTTTCAGATTAAAAAAAAATTTACGGAAATGAAAGTAGTAGTTTAGATGTATGAGTATAATATACTGTTGAAAAGCCAAATATTTTAGAATAATTAATATCTAATATATAAAATCGTAGAATTACAAAAAAAAAACAAAAAAAAAACTTAAAGAGAATGAATTGATGAATAAATGTTTGGAATTTCTCATTTTCGATTAACATTATACGAAAAATTGCTATCGTCTCAGAAATTTCTATTTTGAAATAACAAGGATTGATTTGAACCCAAAGGTAAATGAAAATTGTATGATGTGCATAACACATCATATATTTTTGTTCCTCTCTTAGGTATATAGGTAGGTAGTAGGTAATAGTTGAACAGCAAATTCATGTCAAAGCAAGTTAATGCCAAAATTGGTATAGTCAATCAATATTTTTCACATATTAAGTACACATTAGACACTGTAGATTGTAATTTATAGTATTCTATTTCACTGAATTTTATGTCCCACTGAAAACCCGATTTAACGTACAGCACTGTACGGATACTTTAAAATAAAAAAATGAATACAAATAAAAATTGTAAATTACAACAAGAAGATTAAATAAAAAGAAAAACTGTGTTCTGCATTTAATTGTGTTTTAGAAAAGCCACTGAAGAACCTTATTGTAAAGTTTTGTTATAACCATAGAATTTTTTTTTTTGTCTTCAACATTTTTTCTTTTACAAAAATTTGTGTTATTCAAGTATTTTTTTAAACGATCTCACAAAAACACATGTCAGAGGTAAATTTGTAACACAAATTCTAACAATTAAATATAAAAATACTGTTTGTTTTTTTCAAACAGTAATTTAAAATAAAAATATACAAGAAATCTTTAGAGCACTTACTCAGCCTCCACTGGCTCATTACCAGTGACGCAGGGAGAGGGCTGAGCTGTGATCACCAAGGGCCTGCTTTACCCCTCATACGTAAAAATTTTTTTTATATGTATTGTTACATTTAGTCTATTTATATTTTTATCTAGTAAGTATAAATATAAATTTTCCATTTTAAAAAATTGCTTTCCTAATATGCCCCATTAAATACATGTATGTAGGAAATAATTGCAACTGAAATTTTGATATCAAAGTTGAGTTATGCGCCAAATTGTCAGATTTTCACCATAACTATCCACTGGTTAAAGTGAGGATTTAAATATCATTAAACTTTCCTGATTAATATTCGCAAAGCACATATAGATCCAAAGTATAAATATTTGCTAATACAACTCAGATTCATATGATTCCTGTTCTGTGCAGTAGAGAATTTTATTATCTTTCCAATGAATGATTTTTTTTTTTAACTACATAAAGTCAGAACTTTTCGAAACACTATACTTAAGAGACATCACCATTAATAATTTCAACTTTGAAGATTTTTACCATTTTTGAGATATACTGATCAATAAGTCAATTATAAACACGTACAAGTCTTTTTTAAGTGTTAATTTGTCATAAATATTCCATAAAACATTCACATATGTAGATGACTAACGTATCTTTGAATCCCTAAAGTTGAGAGATAGATTTGCAAGGAACATCTACGTGATATTGCAGACGGTAAGACTACCGAAGACCTTTCAATTTCCAATAGCCCTGGGAGTGGCCCTTCAAGAGGAGCTGAAAGGGGGAAAAATGGATTTCCATTTAGAGGGGGGCCCATTTTGAAAAATCGCTTTCCTAAGTTGCGCAGAAAGTTTTAATGGGCACGGAGGTTGCTCTGCTTGTTAATGAGACAGATTGCCAGCCTTCCCTCACTGTCCATCCTCAATCAATCCCTTCGGCCAAATGTCCTCCATCTATCCCAATAGTTTCCCACCGCAAAACCGGAGAACTGGTTTCGGTAAACTGGAACCATGATTTAACTCAAGTTTAAGATCATTTAACAGTTGTTAACGGAATGTAAATTTATATTTAAAATAAATGATTGTTTGTACAAATTCCTCTTGAATACAATGCAAATGTTCTATAGAATATTTGTTTGGCATTTTATTCATGAGGAATTTGTACAAACAATCATTTACTTTAAGTATAAATTTATATTCTATAGAACCCCGCTAATCCTTTCTAATCGGGACCGAATAATACCCTGTAAAACAGGAAAGGTGGTTTATTGGGTATATAAAAAAAAATTCCATAATTTAACACTTAAATTTTTTAAAAACTAAAAGTTGTAAAAATCTTAATATATAAACGCTATGAATATAAATAGAGTATGAATATAAATTTATTTTACCAATTAAAATAATTTTAAAAAAAAATCATTACGTACACGAAATAATTTGTGTATAAACGATCTTATACTTTTTAATAGTGACAAAAAGTTGGTCATTTGATTTTATTTTGTCGAATTTCATTTTTCTCAGCTTTTTATTTTTTCATTTCACTGCCGAAAATCCGAGGTTATGTAAGGCCGGTGCTACTGTATAGCTATAATGTTAGTATTTTGTGTATTATAAAATAACCTAGATATGATTTTGAGGGACAACTAAACAATCAGTTAGAATGACTGTAAAACCAAAGAATGACATTCAGATTGACAGGTTAAGACAGATATATTTCAGAAATATCTTCGTCATCCATCTTTCTTAACGTTACAAAAACCCTCCTCTTCACTTTCTTAGTACCCTCTCAACCTCAAATTTTGAATGATCGGATTTTACTATTTTATTTGTCATCCATATGTCTTAACCTTGGACTCTGAACGTCCATCTTAGCATTTATTGCCATCTCGACTGACAGTGTAGGGATAGCTTCACGTTACAAAACACTGTAACCAATTTGAAACGTTTTTTATATTGCAACAAGAAATATAACCAATACAATGATTAAATTATGTTACTACTTTACAATTGTCTATATTTACTTTATAATCATACTACTATAACATAATATTGATAAACATTCAAAAAATATTTGTTGAATAAAACAAAAAAATACAACTAAAATCCAAGATGAAGGGTTAAAAGTTGACCGTTGATTGACATGAGAAGATGGTTGGGGGTGCGGTCACTAAAATCATAAATTTGTAAAACTTACTTATTTCTACCGACGTTTCGACATAAATTTCAAGCCTTTATCAGGCGGAAAAACTAAACGAGATAATAAATTTAATTCAGATAAATATACAACAATAAAGCACGTAGATAGTAGTTGATACTAATAAAAGATAAAATATAGTGTTGCAGAGGTAAGAATTATATAGAACAAATAATAAACAAATATATTTTAATAAATTATATTATATTTATATATTAAAATACGATAATATATATATTTTATCATTTGTATTGTATAATTCTTATCTTTACAATAATATATCTTTAATGCGCGGTCATAAGGGCTTAAATCGAAAATATGGATTTTTCATGAGAGCAATATCAAAGTTCAAAACATTATGTACAATCTAATTATTGATATTTTTATAAAATAATATAGTAGTAAGTCTGTCTGAAGCATAAAGACCTTAATTCCAACCGGTAGCTCTGATTTGGTGCCATAATCTCCAAATGCTCAAAAAGTGACTTAAGCCCTTATGCCCGCGCATCAAAGATATGTTATATTCTACTTAGTATTTTCTATTATCTACTTAATATATTGTAGTGTATTTTTCCGAGATTTTTGTTATTATTTTTTCTGAACTAAGATTGTTATCTAGTTTTGTTTTTCAGTCCTAGTCCCTCGTGGTCATGTCTTTGATTCAATCTTTAGTGACCGCACCCACGACTATCTTCTACTCATAAAACACAATATAGTTGAAGATGAGGTCTAAAATAAAAAACACACTTTTTATAAAGATAAGAAAATATTAAAGATTATATTTTTATTTTTTATCCTGAACCAGATACCAATTCTTCCATCATAAACTATCTAACTACTCAAACCCTATAGTTTCTAACTTTTCTTTCTCTTCCATTCTTGACATGGCCATTTTCCGAGGCGCCTGAAAATAAGATGGTCTCCAGACCTTCAAATGTAAAAATGTTATTAGAGTGTTACCAAAGCGTAGTTTCTCTACATGCCTGCCGGTAAAATTTACTAGATCTATTTTTATGTAAATATCAATAAATAAAAATTTTTTTTTTTAAAAAGTACTTAATACCAAAGATGAATATCATAAAATTGATCTTTTTCGGTATGTGATTGAAGTATATACTATCGATTGATAATTGATACATGCAAATGTTTCTTAATTAAACAATACACTAATGATTAATTAATACAAAAATAATACATGATAAATGATTGAACTATTTTTCAAAATATATAGGAGATAGTGAATGGTTTTATTGTTCCTTTTGACCGCAGCCATTGGCCATTTTTTTATATAATACATGATAATTGCATTACTCTACTAAGTATAATAAAACTTATAATAAATATTACAAAAGTTCTATAATACTATTACTAAATGTAATAGTTGCAATAATGCTGATATAACTAACAGTCATGCATCTAATTAACAAAAAATATTAGTAAAAAATATTTAAAACGTAAATGATAAATCCTCCCATAGATAAAGAAGAGATCAGTGGATTAAGTAAGAGATTTAAAAACTGTTTAGATCGATTTGATGAAAATCATTTATCCCAAGATAAATGTGAGATCGAAAGAAAGAAGTTCTCACCACTTAATCATTTTATTACCAGCTCATTCATAGCCCCTCTTCTAAATTATAAGTAATTAAAGGAAACAAAGTTTCTTGAACTTATTAAGGTCTTTAATAAAAATGGGGTGATAAAATAAACGAAACTTTCCCCGGAATGACATAAAACTCTAAAGAATGAGCTGGCGTTGAAGAGCCCTATAATAATGAAAATCTTCCTCCTGTTTTAATTTGTTTCGTGCTTTTTTTTTTCTTTCTTATTCATCGGAGCCCTCCCGAATTAAAAGGGCCCGCCGTTTAGGGCTATTAAGAGAAGAAACAAAACCGCTATAAATCTCACGAATTATAAATATTTCTATTAAAGCCCAAGAAGCCATTAACGACAAGAGTGGAAAGTCGCAGGGCTAATTAAGATAGATGGGAGGATAATAAGGAGGGCTGATTAATAAACTACTGCTCATGGATTCCTGTTCCTCCACAGGCCTCGGGGGAGCCTCAAGTCAGAAATTATTTCTGAAGGATCCGCCCCAAGGCTGTCATGGGTGAACTTTCCATTTCATTTAGGTCTTTATCTATTAACCTCTACTAAGCTACACTATTAAGAACGGATTTAAATAACAAACCTTAATGTCCATGGGTATCTAATGAATGCATAACTCTATAAATATTAATTCATAACATAAACTTTCAAATCTAGCTAGATTTAAGGAATAAATATTTTCAATCTAACTTGAAATAAGGATCAATTAGTAATTAAATAACTCCATGAACTATAGCGAAATTAGAATAAAATATTTTGGGCAATGGACCTGCTCTTCAGAACAATTACTCACTTCATTAAAAGAGCTCTTGGCAACTTTCTACAACGGGCTACACTGGAAAGAGCTCAGTTGGTTAACATGTGAGGGATCAATGCCATACGACAGTGTGACAAGTTTGAAATTATTGTTTTGTTCCTTTTAACATAAATACTATATTGTTGTTTTAAATTATTGATATGTTAAAACCATTTTTTTTAAAAGTACATAACTTTATTTTTCTTTTTGTTATTTATATGTTTTATATAATGTTGTACAGCGACTTCTATAGACGGATATTTTTCCATAGTCTGTGAGTTTTTTAATTGTTTGAATGGATCCATTTTTTAAATAAAACACATTTCATTCATTAATAACTTTATAAACTTTTATATTAAAAACAGAATGCATAATTTTTAAAACACTATTACGTATTCTCAAAACGTAATGTACAAAATTTATGTCTGGAATGGTCAGTTTGTACATTCATATTTCCTGATATGTGTCCGTCATTGAGGAGGAAAATTAAAATGGGTAGTAAAATTGACCTATGCGTCCAGAGTGCAGAGGTTCCGATATAAGGGGTTTAAATACATTAAACGTGTGCCTTGTCGGTCGGAACCTTAAAAAAAAGTGTGTTAATAGGGGCTTCTGTTAAACAGGGGTGTCCATTAAGTTTCCCAGTATACTTAATAAGAGAGAAATGCTTTACTTAAGCAAATAATGCTGCCCAAATATATTAGGTTGCTATAAGACACAACCCATTAATCAGTCAGTCTGTTGTGTAATATAATATAAATAATAACATAATGTAATTAACAAAGAAATATGTTTTCCTATTATAACTAGATATCATAAATAGCTTGGTGACTTTGTCAATTTTTTTTTTTTTGTTCTTAACAACCTCGATTTTATTCTCTCAGTTTTCACTATAGTTCTTAAAATATTTCTCTTTTACAGTGATCTATCACAAATACTAAACTAATGATACAAGTTCTTTTTTTAATTTATACTCGAGATATTAGAAAACATCATTTAATCATTATACAAATCTTTTAATCTCTAAAAAAATAAATCCGTGTACTGGAGATCGCAGAAACAGCAACATTGCAAGAAGCAGCTGTGGAAATGAAAGCGAGTTGAACAAATTAATTTATATTTCATTTTAATTTATTTTTACTTTTATAGTTTCAGCAAGATGATCTATGGCGAGAATGAAGTAGTGTTTTAGAAAAAGAAAATAACTTTTTTTTTTTTTGCTTTCCTTTCCTGATTTCTCGAAAAAACTTACGACTTAAGACTCATATTTCTGGATTTAAAATTATACATAATTTTTCATGCATACTTTGTAATTTTTAATATCAATATAATTCTAATTAAAAGGAAGAGCTACTTAAAGCAATGATAACATCAAATGTATTAAACACTGAAATATGACTGTTTAGATTTAAATTACTGTTAATAATTACCACTTACAAAGATATAAAGTTAATTTTTTATTAATCCGTTATTTTAAGCTCACATGAAAAATAACTTCATATAAAAATAAATTGTCAATTAAAAAACGATCATTGAATATCAGGCCATTTAACTACCCATTGAACTACTAAAACATTGCACAAAAGCAAAATAACTAACAGCACGAAAATCGTAAATGTTTCAACTAACTATTTCATCATGACGGTTAAAAATAATTAAATGAGAAAATAAAATGCAGAATTCATAGCCCCCGCCCTGATAAGGAATAATTCAGACAAAAGAGATATGATAACGAGCTATAACACAGGTTTAAAGGATATTGCATGATGCAATTGCAGTTCACTAACCCCTACTATTAGACAAGGCACTTTGTAGAATAGCTCAGTAATTAATGCAGTTTCTTTTGTATAAAATCGTGAAAAAACAAAATATGTTTAAAACTGAAAACCATAGCATACTTTCATTTCAATTATGAAAAATATGGGAAATTGATAACGAATTTATAACTGTGTGAAAAACACTGAATTGTGTTAGTATCTTGAATTATCTATTAATTTTAATCATCATTCGTTATACTTATTATTATTAGAAAATCTATATCTCAAACACCATTTGACGTACAGATGTCAGTTAGCACTCAAATTAAAGCTAGTTTAATGAGCAATGAAGTAATTATGAGCAACTATAAATCATTTTATTTTAGCCCATATCATGAAAACTACTATTCCTACGAGGGTAAAGGTCATAAACTACTTTAACGTACATTAAACTAGCTTTAATTTGAGTCCTAATAGACATCTATATATACGTCATATTGTTCCTGGGATATAGATTTCTCAAAATAAATTAACTAACTACTAATCTTTCAGTGGATTTTAAGAAATATTGCTTTTTAAAAAGCTACATCTCGAGAACTATTAGACGTAAATAGTTCTATTAGGGTTCATATTTCAGCAAATTTATTCTCCAGACTCATTAGCTTTGACTAGTAATTATACAGTTTTCATTAAAGTAATCAAAAATTGGGGTGAGATAACTGACTTTTTTTCTTCCCGGCTTGTACTATTATGTGTACAGTGGAAGTTGTAGGAAGGATTGTTTTCACAAAAATATATAATACTTTTATTATAATTTTAATTATTATTATTATTATTAAAACTAAAAATAAAATTACAGTAAGCTTTAAATCATACTTATCTTACTTACCTTTACCTATATTCATTAATCATTTTAAATGTATAAACAGAACGCTAAGAAGGGATAATAAAAACATACCAATCGCAAATGTTTATGATAATTGAAATGAAAATATAATATAGTTTTCAGTTTAAAGATTTTTTTTTTTTTTACAATTTAAAAAAAAAAACTGTAAACATTTCTGAATTTTCTAATATAGTGCCTTGCAGAATTATTAATCAAATAGTACTTACATGGAATAAAAAGACAAACCATCCAATTGAAAAACATTTTTTATTTATTTAATTTTTTTATAATCACTAATGCCAAAGTTTAGTATTATTTTAATAACATCGAAGAGCAACGGGTAGTGTATAGTGGCGTAATTTGACACAAGTCCCAAAAATCAACAATAGGATTTTTTACTATTTAAAAAAAAATCATTAATATCTTGTCTCAACAATCATTTTGTAATATACTAATATAATTTGTAAATTCTTTGAGAATTCTTTAAGTTGTCTTTGATAGGGCTACTTTTTTTTTTTTAAGTGAAACTACCAATGTTCTACAACCCCCTCCCAAAAAAACAACAATATTATACGAGATTAAATCTATTTTGCGAAGTATGAGAGGGAAGTGATAGGGGAGAGGAGCAACGCTGGCCAATCCTAGCTGGAAAATATTTGCATTTTAATAAGAGTGTAGAATATTCGAGAAGATTAACAATCCAGGCATTGCCGGTCCGATTGAGTCAGCTCCTATTATTTCATTCTCACCTATTAGAGTATACAAAATATTCAGCTAGAATTGGCTTACGAAATGGCAGTCTATTTTAATTATTATTATTGCGTGGAATCAATATTTTCTGCTTTAAGGTACAAGAGGGATAGCATGATTATTATTAATAAATTATTTGATTTTCAGAAGTTTCACTCACTTCTGTCGGCCAATCCTAAGACTACCACTTTTTTCCCTTTTTTAATCGTATTAAGAATTTTTTCGGACTTACGAGGTATTTTACAGCTTAAGCTATGATATTTTAAATAGGTGTTTCCAAACTGGTGATCCGTTGGAATTTCTAGCAACATATATTCATATTTTGATGAGGATTTATTCTTAAAACAATTTTATTAATTATCTTTCCAGATTTTTTGGTGCTAGCTGAAAGGTTTAACAGGTAAATACTCAATGAAAGTGTCTCAAAATGTACTTTTAAGGTAGCTAATTTTCAAATATTTTTACAGAGGGACCCCCCTTTGCTTCAAGTCAATTTAGAGCTTAGTAGTGCGCAGACTTATAGAGTGGGAAACCACTGTTTCAGATACATCTCAAATTTTATACTTTACTTTTATCCTTATTTTAGATAACATATAAACTGGCATAAAATTTATTAGTTTCACTATCTCACTTAGATATTAAATGATTATAAATCGTAATAAAAAATAAATAAAAAATCTGTCATATAAAATAAAATAGAATAGAGGAATACAGTCACAATAATTCATTTAAGGACTCTTCAACAGATGATCCCCACCCATTGAGATAAGACTGTTTCGAATTCTACGGAGTTTTAAAAACAAAAGAGGACGAACATCGTGAAAAGAAATAAAGAAAATGAGTCCCGAAAGAGAGTAAGATAACCTGTAAAAGGATGAAAGCCGTCGAATACGAGATGGCTTCCCATTTACGTAATTAAAATGGAAGCTGGATTATATCTACCTCTTCTTCTTTTATATTTGAATTTTACTTTCCCGTTTAATATTCAAAATCACCGAAGGAAATTGAACGTTAAATAGGCATATTCAATCCGATGCTTTCAGAAGAATGCCAATGGAACGAGGAGGGTCTTCGTCGAGAATTTTCATCAGATCTTTTTTCATCAGGATTTGCTAGTAATATGAAAGGAGCGTTCAGAATTCAAATTATAAATTGAAAAAAATAAATTTCACTGCAAATAAAAAATACACTACCATCCAATAACGACAGATATAAATATTATAGAAAAATCGCAGTTAACAATTCTGTTAGTTAAATATCGATTATGTGTAACCAAAATACCTAGAAATAGGATAAGATGTAGGTGGAGATGAACATGACTATGTAACTCTAAAGAAAAGAGACTATTCTATAAGAAATAATAAAGAGAAGGGAAATAAAATAATAATAATAAAAAGATAAGGTAAATAACGTATTTATGATATGACCATAAATATTGTAGCCCTGAATCAACACTGCGGGTCCTGGAGCCCTCCTGAGGTCCACTCAGCCTCATAAAAGGAGTACCCTTGGAGAGAAAAATTTGGCGGTTGAGCTTAATCTCGAAACAATCACCTCGCATAACCCTTATTCTAAAAACAGTGCTTCCTTCCTACAAAGTACTGAACCCATGACCCCTCATGGGTCTTGGAGGTTCAAATTATTACTCAACTCAAAAAGAACTCAAAAAAGACTAACAGGTTTGAGATTTTAACCTTAAAAAGGTAACCAAATCCAGTAGACAATTGATCAAACAACACTCTGTGACGTTGTTTTCTGTCGCCTAGAAGACAATGTACTATAAAAAACGCTATATATTTTATTTTATTTAACTATGACATTACGGATGTATATGACTTTCAGAACTGAGGACCGTGAAGTAGACAGTAAGCAAAACTAATCTAAAACCAAATAAATTAACTCGTCCCGCGATATTGAACAAGATACCATAACTGTCATGCTTCGCTTTAAGTCACATAAAATTCGCCGAGTGACAAGTTGGAAGGCACCATAGGTCACCATAGGTCATGTCCCGTTCGCTTCCCAGAGGTGTCACTCCTAAAATAGGATCCTTGTGAGTTGTGTCACTAAGACACGAGGTGGGTGTTAAGTCCTAGGATAGAACTGTTATGATCAGTCCTATCTCTTGTCCGGCTTGCGATGACTATGATTCATGGATGGCTGTGACAATCTGTATTCCTAGGTCCATATATCATCTCAGCTTTTCCATAAATATCGATCGAATGCAATTTCCTGTCAGACACATCAGCATTGTATATCTGTTTACATCTTCGATATAACTATAGCATCTTGGCTTATTACCTATTGTTTTCAAATACCTTTCCAAACGTAAATCAGAAAATTCAATAAATAACGCTTTTCAACACACCTAATAATGTTCTCCAGAAACGTTAAAGATGAAGGTACTCCTTAATCTTGAGCTTGAGTGTGATAAATTTTAAAATTTATTAGACTCTTATTTATTGTGAAGGTTATATCATTTACATGTAAAAACTTAGCCTTAGTGATACTTTGAATAACTAAATTTGTTCAAATTGTTATTATTACTTCTAATTCCGTGAGTCAATTCTGTGGGTTCTGAAACCCTACTGAGGTCCACCCAGCATAAAGTAGGTAACTGGTGGTTGAGCGTGATCTTGAAAATCACTTCCTTATATAACCGTTGTTCTTAAAACCTTACAAAGAACTGAACACCTGACCCTTCGTGAGGCTGTAGCGTTTCTCATTATTGTTATATATAAAATATACTATTATTTAAAGTGATTATTATTGTATCTTTTTTCCTAAAAATTTATTTCAGTGATTGGTCATTCCATTTTTCACACAAATATCTTATTTTAATAGCTGATCGGAGATACATCAGCACATTAGCTGGTCTAGACATGTATAACCCAAATTTAACACTGGTGTATTCTCGGAGCACAGCCAATAGTGAATAAAATACACTTAAAGAAAATAATTATATTGAGAATATTATATCGCCCTCCGTTATAAAATTCTATTTTCCCAGGATTATTTTATTTTAGACATAATAGAGCTGAAGTTATTTTCTTTCAATGGGACAATCACCCTATCGGAATTTCTGTTTTAACTCTTGTTAAAACCAGACATTCGTGTAACTTAGAAACAAAGTTATTTAAGGCTTTCTGAAGGCTGTTACTTCTCTCCGTCTCAATCTAAACTGAGAAAGCATTTAGGATCAATTTCAATTAATCAACATCTTCCACCTTGCGAATGATTACTTAAGCTATTTTAAAACCAAAGTTAATGTGCTTATCTTCTTGAAATCAAAATAGATAGGCAGATAAGAATTTACTGAAAAGTAAATCCACCTAAATCATAAAAAGAATCCCGCCTCTTAAAATAAGACCTGTTTATTAAGAAATCTACCTAATGCTAAGTGCATTGGATCATAAACCTTGGATTAAGAACTGAAACATGTTTTTCTAGGGCGTACATACATATATTTTTTCTTCGGTCCCAAAATATTCAGTAAATGGAATATTTTATGTGTTAACGATTGATTGAAAGTGTTACAAAATATTGTATAAATAAATTCCAATAATAATATTAAGTATTTCTTTTTTCGAAGGGACTATATTTATCCTGATAGTCAAGAAAAGCTAATGATAGAGACCTATGGACTAAGCTAATAAAGACTTTGTTGTATATTATCATTTTCAGCCAAGTTTTCAAATACAGCACAGAAAATATTTTATTTAATTATATGCAAATTATTATTTGTTTTTTTAAATTAATGCAAAAAGTTTTTATTCCAGGTAGAAGTGGAAATATTGTAAATTGTTTATAAACCAGACTCATACTACCGAAGGGAGAGGCTTTTAGTTCTATAAAAAATATAAATAAAGGTATTAATATTATTATACTATATTTATATATTTTTTTCCTTCTGGGACGGTATCCTACCTTCTTACTTCAAACATTGTTTATTAATATTACATTTATAATACATTCTTCTCTATGATATTTCGGACCGTCCGTCCATCTTAGGCATTCAAATTGATATATTATGTCTTATACTGCGTTTCTTGTTTTCTCTAGATATAAGGGAATAGAAATTGTAACCATGTAAGTACTTTTATTTATTGCTCAAATGCAGTAATCTTAAAATTTTCTAACGTCACTTTATTTTGATTTAATTGATACAACTGAGAAGGAGTGGAGTAGCTCATTGAGTAAGGCGCTGTACTACAAAATCCAAGGACTCGGATCTAAATGCGGCTGTAGCAGATCATTATTTATTCTCTTACTATACCAATTAATTATATTTGGAGAAAAATATGGCGGTTGATATTTATCAACATATGTAGGTAAGTATCTTATCATATAAACTCTCTACAGCAGCTGAAAACAAAAGAAGAATCGAGTCCATGGTGGAAGGTCACCATAGCAACCTTGATTACCTCCTAACCTATTACTTTATCAATATCTTTCCCGTTCATGGCTTCCCCTCTATATTTGAGTGGTGGGACAGGTTCTTATTCTTGTAGAGAGATAAATACGTGGATTTTTCTAACATAAAAGGTTTTTATGTACCTCTATATAAGATCATCTTTTGTATTTATCTAATCTATGAATACAATCGACAGATTTTCATCAAAAATTGCATCCATATAATATTTTATTTTTAATCATTTTACAAATTAAAAAACTGAAAACAGTTCAAAATTGTTTTGAGGTGGTAAACCTTATATTTAGCACTTACAAAAACATAAAGAATAGTTGAGAATAGGTTTTCTACGATTTTTTCCCTTTAATATAGCTGTTATATTTGAAAATTTGATAGGTAAAACCAAAAAATAAATATACAAACTGTAAACGAAAACATTCTATATGAATAAATATGATTATATGGATTCTCAATATAAATATGAGGTCATCAAAATCCAATATTGAATAAGGAAAAATATGTTAGAAAAAGTACAACAAATATTTATTTATCTGTTTTATAAGCTATATTAAAAAACTAGAATTAAAATTTAACACCAACTTACTCATTGCTAAAAATCCAATGAGGGTAGTAAAACTAATAATAACAATAAACTATTTGATTATTTTAGGACATCTCCCGTTGAAATAACAACAAAAAACATCAGTACTATATGTATGTATTTTATGTTCATACTAAATGAACATCAGAGCCTTAGAGCTAAAATAGAAGAACAAAATAAGAAGTACATTAAAAAAAATGGCAACCATAATCGAATATTTTTAGATCATTAAAAAGAAAAATTAAATGTATGATATAATTTTTAAAAAATGAGCAATATTAATTGAAAAAATAATTATTTATGGAATTAATAGAATTGTATTTA
The DNA here is from genome assembly GCF_000696795.3 of Halyomorpha halys. Taxonomy (NCBI): domain Eukaryota; kingdom Metazoa; phylum Arthropoda; class Insecta; order Hemiptera; family Pentatomidae; genus Halyomorpha; species Halyomorpha halys. Next base: position 510,834 of record NW_027107991.1, on the reverse strand, counting down.
TAAAGTTTGGAAGTAAATATGGAACATTTATTTCAATTCAATTGCAACTGGAAGGGTAAGATATAAAAGAATAAGCGGGTTTTTAAGGGGGGAGAGGATACTGGAGTGACGGATGGAAGTAGTAATGGAATTTCATAGGAACCAGGATCTGATAAGGAAGGATATGCCAAAAATAAGTGTTACAAATTAATAAATGATAAAATAATAATAATCATTATTAATTCGCAAGCAGTCTCAAAAATAAGTTATCAGTCAGTGTCAGTATACAGTGAAAGAAAAAATAATTTAGGCAAGAATACTGTTTAGAACAGTAACAACATGAATAACAAATTATGTTTGGTCTTTTCAAAAATATGCTCGACTTCATTCATAAAGACTCTTCAGTGGACGGACAAACAAAGTTAACTAGCAAACAGAACTCAGTGAAACCCAGTAGCTTGAACAAACACTTGTTTATTAGGATTGCTTTCTTGTCTTCCTCACAGCAGGACAGTGTTAGCTTTTAAATTAAACATTTCAAAGAGCTAATAAGCAGGAACTCACGAATATCTTACAGTTAGAATACCATAATTTTACAAGTGCCGCACACTACTTTAAAAGGGAGAAATTGTGAATTAACAAGCCGTCCATAGTTCATCAAACTTAAGCAATGCCAGCATAATCAGTACTTAGATGGATGTCTGCCCAAAATGGGTAACTACTCAAGAGTGATAGGGACTCAATGTCGTTGAAGTCGGTAGGAAGAACATTTTTTTTTTATTCCGGTCCTAGTTATTTCTGATATATGAAAGGGGCTAACACCCTAATCTAACCTTGGTGGGGGTCAAGTATTTATTTAGTGTGACATCCACAGAAATAAACGTCATCCTGCCCTAGGCCATATACGAACCGGCGCTACTGCAGTTACGAGTCATTCATAATTGGCGCTTTAACTTGCTCGGTCACGACGAGGCCCGATCCAGGCGCATCGCCTTCAAAGGGGGATTGAGGTAAAGAGTCTGTAGCTGCGCCATGGAAACCACGGTACGTAGCAACATGAGGTTTGGGTTACTCCCAAGAAGCTGTCTAGGCTCCCGCAAGCAATAATGTCTGTAAGAAGACCACATACCACAGCCAAAGATCTACGTATTCTGTGAAGTAAGAATGGAGAGATTTGAAGGGAATACCTTAGTACGATAATAGGAGCGTTCTGGGAACAGAGCCTTAATACAGTGAGCAGAAAAACAACTTGAAAACTGGTTACAGAAATTTGTCAGACAATACAGTTGGAATGGGGAAAGCATTTGGCTCGAAGTCATCAATTATAATAATTGTCAAGATAACTCGTTAAAAATTTGTAAAGAAAGAGTTGAGAAAAAGAGTTGCATGTAGCAAAGGAAAGCAGTAGCCCAAAATAGGAAGAGGTGAAGAAGGCTAGTTCATTTGGCCAAAGGTCTACAAGCTCTGTAGGGCCAACCAAAAAAAAAAAATTAAAATTATACATATAATTTTAATTGGCCGTTATTCGACCTAATCTATTATGTTAATTATAATACAATCAGCAAAATAAAAAGGATGGGGCCGTTTAGGTCATTTCACGTGACGATTCCAACCAATGAAAGAATTTGATGTATTAATAGTAACAAAAAGCTTCGTTTTAGAAGATCCACATATTAAAAGAAAGTTTAATTTTAAAAACATTTCTATTATTTGATATTTTTTTTTCATTATTTACCCAATCCAACCCTTTAAAAATTTTCAAGATCGTAATTAATGATAAATAAATAAAGTATTTCAATTGATTTGTTTATAATCGATTACCGTTATATCTAAATGTACAGGTTGTTCTACTATGCACGTATAATAATTTTTTATGATATGTTTTAACAGGAAAATAAAATTATTTAGCTTGGTTCCAGTTGTTATTATTAATATTTTATTATTTTCCGTATATGAAAATTTATGTAATTGAATTCATAAAACTAAACTATGAATTAATTATATTTTTTTAATTAGAATTGTTAATTTATGTGTGATTACAGTTCTCAAAAAGTAATGTTTCCATAAAACTCTTGGTGTGAGTAAAAATTTACTCATGATTAACATTATCGTATCTACTAAAGAAGTTAGTATTCTAAGATTAAAGGGTTAATATAACAAAATTTGAGAAATGAAAAAAAAAATTCATAAAATTTGAACCGTTAGATTTATAGTGATATACACAAAGGATACAAAGTAATATTTAATACTAAATGTGTGTGATCCAACACTATGGTGGAACCCTGGAGCCAATGGCTTACATAACAATCCGTTAAGTCTCTATGACCGCAGTGACCATATGCAACTGGGCCTCGGCATTTCCGCTTGATTTATAGCGCGTCCACAGCCTACATCACCGAAACAGGGAGGCCAACGATCCGTTCCAAGCAAAACATTATCGGGGCTATTTGTTACCCAGCAAAATTATCTTTAAATTAAACATTCTTCTTAAATTTCTAAAACTCACTAGTAAAAAATTGCTGCTAATATATTTATGGAAATTTTGAAATGAATTTCTCAAAATGTAAACAAAAAAAAAGATGATTTGCTGCCAGTTAATACATTACAATAAAGCAAAATAACGATCGGGATACCTCAAGGAGCTGCTACACATTTTCCAGCTATGGCAAATTCGGTTGGTACAAAAAAATCTAGATGATTGGCCTAATTTTTTTAATTAACGCTAGTATATTTTTAAACCTTATTAAATATGTTTTTAATACATTGTTTCAAATCTCTCAATTTAGCGTTTTATTTTTATAAATATAGCACAAATATAAATTTATAACGACATCTATATGTAAGAGTAATTTAAATAAAAAGTTTCTATTAAAAATTCTAGAAAACATTTGAATTTATGTGTAGTGTAGTGTAATCTCGGTAATCCGAACATTCCAGTAATCTGAACTGACGTGAAAAAAGTTACTTTTCTTTTGAAAAAACTCCGTAGCCAATAACATTTTTGTTTTCAAATGAAAGTGCACGTGTGTAAAGAACATTCTTAACTTTGCAATTCATAGTCAAGTTATTGCAATCACCGTGAAAATAATTGTAATTCAAAAAATCAAGTTCCATTATCCTCCTACTCTACTCTCGTATGTTGTTGCACAACAAGAAATTCTTACTTCTAGGAAAATAGTCGGAGTGGCGGTCAATAAAGGTATTGAAATAGTAAAATAAAACTATTGTTTACAAACGTTTCGCCCCACTTTGCAGAGCTTCGTCCTTGAGGTATCAACATACAGCAATGAAGAAGCCAGTTGACATATGATTTTGACCTTGAATAAAAGTATAAACCCTGAGACTTCAGTGAATGATACATGTACTGATGATGGGTTGAAGGTCGTGAGGAAAATGAGTTCACATTTAATACTGATGAGGAAATCGTACAAAGTGTTACAGAAGTCTCTACCAATGAAGAAGAATAACGTGAAAGACAAGTTTACAAAATTAAATCAACAATAATAACAACATTTTTATACTCCATTTCCCAACACTTTCTGTAATCCGAACACCCCCAAGCAGAAATTAGTTCAGAATACCGAAATTACACTGTACTCATTCTAGGATTTTTATCATCTACCATCTACTTTGCAAATATTTATTTTTAATTTCCTTTCGTCCATCTTTATTTCGTTCCTTTTTATAATTAAAACAGCGTAAATTGTAATTAATAACTAACACAAATCCGATATCCACATTGGTTGTCTCTCTGAAGTACCGACGTTTATTATTTCCTTTGATAACTAAGCATTTGTAGGTATATTGTTTTAGCCACAAATAGCAAACGTACGGAATTCAAGTAAAGGAAGGATTACTAACGAATAGGAATCGATCCGTGATCCCAAGTGCCGAGACATATTACCCAGAGCGGAAGATTGCTAATAAAATTGCCTAAGGACCTGGGTAAAGTGTTGTAGAAGAGCACTTTCATCAGGACAGATACATCCATTGGAAGAGGTCATGACAGAGGTCGTATGCCGGTTATGACAAAACTAATCCTAATTAAACCGGACAAGTCATTGATACGAATTCTTTCCTGATGGAAGGCAACAATGTTGTCATATGAAGGAGGGATAATATCGACTGATAGTTTTAACCTTCCAGGATCAAGGGAACTAAAAGGAGACTAAGTATTTCGCACGTGTATCTAACTGTAGGGGCAACATTTATATATTACTTGTGTATTGGCTTTAATATTCATGCGCATGGGGGACATATGGTGTTTTACATTCCAGTCAGAAAGAAAACAACTCAGGATACCTGGCGCCATCCGGTATTACTCTAGCCAATGAAATGGCTGCGGGTTGACAAAGGAAATAGTAGGGTGCATAAAACCTCATACAGGTTCACAGATTTGTTGTAGCATTTTAAAATAATTAGGAAAAAAAATGCTTAGTTCTAGCTTTTTTTTTTTAGTTCTTATTCATAAAATATACAGTGTTCCCTTTACCTCAATTTAGAGGGACAAGTAGAAGTACGGACAAAATATATAACATGATTTATTTTATAAAAATATTATTTAAAGTAACATTTGATAGATAATAAGAAGAACTGTATATTTGAGGTCGAGAAGTTGAAACACGTTTAGCATCCGCATGTTCGGGTTTATCTTTTACGTAATATGCTACCACTGACTGAACCAGTATTACAGAACGGGAACCACAAAACATATTAAATGAAAATAAGAAGAACAAAATAATAATACTTTTTTTTTTTTTTTTTGTTCAAACCTAAAAATATTTTCTTAAAATCTAGTAATTTTAAAATTCATGTTTGTTTTTTTTTTAACTGAACAAACAAATATCATTATGCTCTTATAATATTTTGAAAATTACTAATACGACTAAACTTGACAGACTACAAAATTATTTTAGGGCCGTCCGCGGCTCGGATGGATAAGCACAGGTCTATCAGTCTGAGATCTGCTGGTGGCGTTGGTTCGAAACCGGCCAGGGACGTTGACTTTTTTCAAAAACTGGCGGTCCCACAAATTGAAAAATTTGACCCATCACCATGGTTAGAATAGCTTGGTCACCTGTAGATAACTAGGCAAACATCACTTTTGCTGTGGATTGTCTTATATTAATAAAAAAAAATGTAATTTTAGTTTTAAAAAAATTCAAATATTATATACATTTTAATTATTTTTTGTTTTTGTCTTGGCAAGAAAAAGATGGACAGGTGTGCGATAAGGAAGTGAAATAAAAACAAAACTAAACTTTTTTTTTTTAATAATTTATTTATTGATATTTACAACTGTATACACATATATACAACAAGTTAATTTGCTGTAGGTGACATAGTAACATGATAAAAACATGTGGAGAATCTACCCACTGATAGAACTCCAATAACATTTCTAGAGAAGA
>NW_027107991.1:487631-504722 GCF_000696795.3 Halyomorpha halys | reverse complement strand
CCAATTTCTTTATAATTTTACAGGAGAAAAAAAAATCGTGAATTTATAAGGATACAGAATAATTTTTTTGGGGGATGTTAATAATTAGCCGCATATTGAAGGCATCTTTTGAAATAAAACTCATTAAAAAAATAGATTTACCACAGTGTGGCATATAATAGGTAAAGAAGATGTCTGTGAGTAAATAAAAAGTGTTATAACACTAAATCCTTTATCTCCAAGATGGTTGAGTTCTATATCATATTTAATATATGGTATACTCACTAGTAAATGTTTTTATTTTTGACAAATTGAAATTCTACTTCAAAAATTGTTTCATTTTATTTCAAAATTTGAATTCTCCCCTGTCAAATATATGTTTAAAATTCACTTTATTTGAATAACCTGCGGAGGAATATTTTTTTATTTTCCGAAAGTTGATGTTTTGACTTTTGATTGTTGTTGAATGTTGAGTCAAGAGTATGAGTTAATCAATCAGCTTCAAGAGCGCTTCACTATGTTCTTCACTTCTATGTTTCTAACATAGAATATTTCAGTCAAAGTAAAAAATGTTTTTAACTTAACTATATCCCCAAAGTTGCCAATTTGGCCAGAACCAGATACCAATCATTCCATAATAAACTTCCCAACCACCCAAACCAACTCGTTTCTCCTTCACTACCTAATAATCCTCCTAGACGTCTGAAAAGAAGATGGCCTCGAGATCTTCTCCTTTAGAAATGTTTTTGGAGTTCTATCAATGGGTAGATTCTCCACATGTGTTCATCATGTCATAATATCACTTACAGCAAATTTACTTGATGTTTATATATGTATACAGTTGTAAATATCAATAAATAAATTATTAAAAAAAAAAAAATTTTGTTCTCTCACAACCTCTGAAGAATAATGTCAAAACTGGAGGATTAAAATAAACCCAAACCAGTCACATTAAATCACTCTTCCTAGAAAACCTTCGGACTGTCCAACAATGTTCTAGGTAAAAATTGATCAGGTAACAGAAGCAAATGAGTTAAGATTTTTTTTGTTTAATCTCATGTTACAGTGTTATCTTCATATGTTGATTAGCCTTGATGAAGGCCTGAATTTAGGTCAAAAACCAATTAAAAAAATTAATATTGGTTATTTTGTTTTGCACTCCACTGACCGGACTCCCGATTATCTTCTCATTATACAAAAGATCTATCGTCAGCAAACCATCATTATAAAATATGTATTAATTAAAGAATTTCTTTTAATATGTGTATATATTTTGAATTTCATGAATCGACAATAAATCATTTCTGACTCAAAATAACACCCCCCAAAGTTTCATTAAAGAGCTTTGCTAAAAACAGGACCAATTTGGCTAATACAGGATTAATAAGCGGTCTGCACCAGCTGCGCCCTCTGTCAGAGGTTATTACTAAACCGACGGGGGGTAGGCCGGTAATCGATGTATCGAAGTACCAACTGAAATTATCAAGCCTTGCTCCTATCTTACAAAAGCGATAGTTTTTAAACAGGTCTCTGTTTAAGGAGAGTGAAATTAAACCATATTTAAAAAAATTAGACCAACTAATAATGATTAATTAAATACATGAAATTTCTTTCTGCAAGAAGCAACAAATTCCAAATATGAGAATAACAGAAAAAAAAGTAGTACAATATTGCGATTCAGTTCATCACTATTACAATAAAAGCTCTTTAAATTTACTTTTATATTACAAAAATCACGTTAACGTAATCAACAGAGAGATCTGTTTTCGTGCATTTTCATCTGTTGTTCGCTAGCTCCAAATTCTGTGGAAGCCTCGACAGAAATTCGAATCATAAAAATGACGTTCTATTAATACAAGTACTTTATATATAATCTTATCACTGTTTCGTGACTGGTTTTATTGTTTAAATAAAATAAATTGTCTCCAATTAAGTCTCAAATATTCTTTATTAATACTCTAAAAGTCCAACTTTTTGGCCAAACTGGCTATCCTCAAGGAAAATCTCAACATCCTAACACCTCACATCCAACTATTACAAATCTTTTGCAGGATACTCTGCCCAGGTCTAATACAATTAGTCACATTAATTTAAAATGTTTAATTATAGATTTACTTAACGTTATTATAATTTACTTTATTAATTAAATAAATATGTTAAATAACATTGTACGATAAGTGAGTGATAATAGTGTTAATCTATAATTAAACATTTTAAATTAAAATGAAAAAGTGTCAAAATAGATTAATTTGACTAATTTTCTTAGACCTGGGTAGAGTAGTCTGCAAAAAATAGTAATAGTAGGATGAGAGGTGTGAATTTATAGTTAAGGATGGCGAAGTCGGCTGAAACGTTGGGCATTTAAAGTATTAATATAGTGTTTGAAACTTGATTGGAGACAATTTATTTAGATTTTTTTTTAGTATTTAATTTCGAAATTACCGCACGATTAAGCATATTTTGAGGAATTTCTACACGAACTTTTTATTAATTTACAAATTTGTTGGCGATTCATGAAAAAAAAATAATAATTTCAGGAAACTAACAATAAATATTTAGGAAAATGATTCTATCTCAGCTACTAGTTCTAATTTTAGCCGGAAATTGCACACATTTTTTCGGTTTTTAATGTACGGATATCCGGTGTGTAATAATAACTATCAGTCTTATTTAGAAATGTGTAGTAGAAGTTCACGAAGCTATAAAATCATAGACATCGGGAGATTTTTGGATTTTAAGGATTGAAAAATATTAGTATACGAAATACGTAATACGAAAATTTCCAATATGTTAAACAAAATTATAAGCAATATCTCATAAAAAATACTAACCGAAACCCAATAAATAACCTTGCTTCACAATCGATTTATTATTAATCCATAATGAACCGTGAAAGGATGATGGACCCATAAACAAAGAACTACCAATGCAGAGGACATTTTTTTTTTTAAATTATCCTTATATCGAAGGAAATAAACTTGGTACAAAAGTCCACCTACGAACTTTATTACCAGAGCACTTAATGCACCTCGGTCTAATGAGATGCGGGCCATATTTTGCGATATAACGACTGGTTTAACGGCCTTACCATAAAGAAAATTTAGAACGATAAGAGGAAAAAAAATATATACGAAAGGAAGACACGGATAAGGAGTGTGTTTAGGAGATTGGTAAGGGAAGGAGTTGTAAATCAAAGCTGATTAAATTAGGAGCCCGGGTACGCCACCTCTTGTTAGTGGACACGCGAGCCCCCTGTCCCCCTGTCCGGCTCTGCAATTCTTAGCATTTCTCACTCCCTAGAGGTGGTCACTGGATTAAACCTCTCTTAGCATTACCTCCAAATAACTAGATCACAATATATTTTCAATTATAAATCTATTATCTATTATATAAAACAATATTTTTATTTTTGTGTTCCCCTAATAATATATTTAAAAATTTATTGGAGTATGTACACAACGAACTACAGATATCATTTTATTGAGCATTTTATGGTAAATTCACTGGGCCTGTTGAATGTGGGAGGGAGAGTATAATTTTTGGTTGTGACTCATTATTTTATTGTATTTAAATAATATTCTGTTCTTTTTTATTATTATATACAAATCCGCTGTTTTCAAATAACTTTAAAGGGACAGGAAATACATTAAAATTGTTTCAAATTGGAAAAGTGAGAAAAATAGTAAAAGGAACATCCTGGCTAGATTTGGAACCATTAAAACCGTACAAGGAGTTTCAATTGCCAAAAGATTGACATAATGTCATAAATCTAATTTCATAAATATAAATAGCTTTTCAGCTCCTTGAAAATCAGAACCAGGGAAGGAGGCTTTTAGTTGTTTTTTATACCTCCTGTTTTGTTGTAATACTACGTGTAGTTTTATATAAAAAAAACAAAAAACTATTCTAATTGCATTAAATTATAATGTAACAATCAACAACAAGTTAAAGATGCATCTCAGGTAAAATGTTTCTAAATCTAGAATTTGAAAGCTTCATTTTTAAAATTTCTTTTTCATAGAGCTAAGTTTTTAAAAGAAAAGCAACATTCCTTTTAAAGCTATTATTATTAGAACAATTTTATCGGTACCTATAGATTACATATAAAATTTTATATTAGCTCAACTTATAAAAGAACAATGTATTCAAAAGCTTTTCTTGTAATTTGTAATTTTATGTTAGTAATGAGAAATTAATTAATTACTAATATAAATTTAAATTCATCTAATGAAAATATATGTACACTATTAAAGAGCACCTTTAAGTTTCTAGCGAACATGTGTGCTCACAGTTAGTAATAACCCTTTGATTGCATCCCAAACTCTCCAGTCCCATCACAATCCTCGAAGAATGGTGTCGAAATTGGAGGATAAAGATAAATCCCAACAAATCACATTTACTCTTCGTCGTAAACCTGCCGACTGCCCTACAGTATACTTTAATAATGTGGCTCTTACCCCTGTAGAACAGATTCGTTATCTTGGACTACATCTTGACAAACGACTAACCTGGAATCCTCACACAAGACTGAAAAGGCAGGAAACTGCACGCAGATTCCGACTATTACAGCACTTACTAGACAAACGGTCTAAACTTCCAACTCATTACAAAAGACTGATCTACATGACAACTATAAGGCCCATCTGGACATACGGAGTTGAGCTTTGGGGCTCCACTAAACCTTCGAATTCCTCTCGTATCCAATCTTTACAATCCAAAATCCTTCGTAAAATCCTCAATGCTCCTTATTTTGTTACAAATAAAACCATCCATAAAGACCTAAATGTTCCTTATGTAACCGATCTAGCCCGAACCCGATATTATTCCTTCCATAATAAACTCCCAAACCCACTCGTTTCTAACCTTGCTTCCTCTTCCATTCCTGGCAATCCTCCAAGGCGCCTGAAAAGAAGATGGCTCGTGACCTTATATTGTAAACTGTTTTTAGAGTTCTACTACTGGGTAGTTTCTCTACATCCTGTATCATATCATTATGATCAAATTGTTGTATTTTTTATACAGTGTAAATATCAACAAATAAATAAAAAAAATAAAAAAAGTTTCTAGCGATACCTACTACTTACAAATTTCCAATTACAGAACATAATTAATCCAATCAAAAAACATTTCATAAAAATAATGAATGATATCGGAGGTATTATTGAGTTTGGAAAAAAAAATCAATATTAAAAATCAACCCCGCATAAATAAGTAGAGATTAGTTCTATGAATGAAAAAGGTTTTTGAGAAGAAAGGTATCTATCTAGAATGATCTAATTCATCGAAGATCTATTATAGCATCAACTAAGTCATCAATGGCAATAGTACGAGATTCGCGTTAATGGGATTCCGCAGATTAGTTAATAGACATAATTGATACTGGCTTCTCGATGGCATTCCACTCAATTGTACAGTAGTGACGCGATCAGTATGCAAGTGCCTAATTTAGCTAACCAATTATAAACTTGAAAATTAATATATATTATACACTATGATATTAGTGTATATACACAAAAGATATATCTAATATATGCACAAAAAAATATGTTTGTTCATTTTAATAAACATAGCCTGGTTTCGTAGAGCATTTTAGTACAAATTCAATCTTGGTATTATATTTTTTTTCTTTCGAAAACAGTTAGACTCCAGTTTTCGAACAATAAGTTGCTGCTTCTTAAAAAAATGAGGTTTTCAAATTCTAGATGTATCATTTTACCTATGATCAGGATATGCTTACTTAAAGTTTTATGTTCGACATTATAAATTAATTTGATCAGAATTTCAGTCATTTTGATTTTTTGTAGAAACACATACGTGTGCGTACTGGAACTGTTTGAATCTCCATCTTTACCAAGTTGTAGCACAGCAAAATGAAATATAAAATCGAAGACGTCATAAAAACAAATACAAACAATTAAACAAAAAAAAAAAAACGTCAGGGGTTCCGTACTTTGTAAGGAAGAACTGTTTCTTGAACGATAGTGAGCAAGGAGGTGATCTGTTCATAATTACACTCAACCACCAGATTTTCTCCAATTAAAGGTACCCACGCTTTATGAGACTGTAGAATCCGGAGTGCTCTTGACTCCACAGGGTTGACTCACGGCTACAGTAACAGAATAAATAATTATCTGCTACAGCCAGATTCAATGTCGAGTCTTTGGAGTTTACGCCTTTACTCATTGAGCTACCCCGCTCCCCAAACAATACTTAGCAGTCTTGAATAGTTTGTTATGCAGCATGGTATAACAGTTGCGCCTGTACCAATCAAGATTGGAAAATGTTTTGAGGAAAAATAATAAAAGCAGTTTCTCAAATTAATTTCGTAAAGTAAAACTCAAGAATGCAATTCGATCTAAGTTTTATTTATATGTCAAAGCGGTTTTCTTGAACAAAAATTCAAGTAAAGTCGAATATATTGTCATTGTTTACTTTTGCTATATGTTATAAGATATAGATTTTATAAACATGTATTTTGCAATCTCAATATCATGAGTCTGATATTAAAATCACTGTTGCCAGTGATTCGTCACAAAAAATAATTTTTCTCTTTGGTCTTTATAAGACATTTTTTTTCTCCAACAAGAGTATGCTGGGATTGGAGATGCATGTCCAGCCTCACGTGGCTCTTTGAACCATGGTTTCCAAGAGGATGATAATTACCTATGAACCCATGGTAACGCAGATCCTTCTTTTCAGGTTTGTCTCCTTTGGGTAGTCAGTCAATCAAGCATACCATACTCCACTAAGCTTAACTTTGAACATCTATAGACATGTATAGGCCACTGGGTCACAAGAATCTTTGAAAAGTAGAATATTATAAATTTGGGTAATTTAAGTTACGGAGGGTACCCAAATATTAAAGTTTTTACTCATATTAAAAATATGGAGTATTTTTACACCCGAATTATAGATTAACACTCTAAACCATCTTTTAATAGACCAGTAATCATAAAACTACATTAGCTATTATACATATATTTAGCTATATTTATGTTTTAATAAATAAATATCTATCGATGTTATATTATTACATTTATTAGACATAGTCACTCATATAATCACATAGATATTAGCCCAACACATATCATTAAAACAGTTAATATCAGTTTAAATTACATATAATTTTTAAAATACTTCTTTGGATCCTTTTGCATTTGCATATTAAATAAAATGCAGTTCCCATTACATTATAATAAGCCAAGAAGGCTGGAAGAGGCTCTTTCTTAATTAGTTCCTATGCGGTGCACGGCTAATTAAAATAATTAAATTCATTCATTATTCAAAAGGAATAGTAATGAAACGCAAATTAAGATACATTTTAACTTCTAAAATAGGATCTTTTATCTTTAAATTTTTAAAATATATATTTTTTATAAATATTTCAAAATTAATATATTCACTAAAAACTGAAATGGTTTTTTAGTATTTTAAAATGGAAAGCAATATGTTTTATATATATATATACATCAATAAAACTCTAATTGACACAGTATTGGTAAAAAGTAAAAATGAATTAATTAGGTAAGTAAATAACTAAATCTTTTCAAAAAAGAAATTTGTAAAATCAAAATTGCTTAGTTTTAAAATCAGTGGAGTTAGAAGGGAAAATCAGCAAACTAACTACTTATCATGACAATTCATTTTTCTTTGTTGAAATAAATAAATTTTATCCAATTTGTGTCTCAAAACAAATTTTTATTATAAACAATTTTAAGTCCAATGTTTTGGCCAATTCAGCCATCCTCAAGGATCTGTATGCAACTTTATACAGGCTATACTGACCAGGTTAATTTCAGTCCACAATTACCCTATTTTGTCAATTCTTCGCATTTAATTAAGAATTAAAACTTTTAATTACAGTCAACCACCTCTATTATAATTTATCACAACAATAAGTTGTATTTTTAAAATTATGTGGTTCTAAAATTGTATTAAGATTGTCCTTGAAGATGGCCGAATTGGCTGAAAAGTCGAAATAAAAATGGTTTTGAGACAATATTGGATAAAATTCATTGATTTAAACAATAATAACCAGTCTCAAGAAAGTGTAAAGATTATATATAAATACATCTATATTTTTTTTTAAAAACACCCAGAACACCAATTAAAATTAATTCAGCTAAGAACTCATGAAAAGTGATAAATAAAAAATCATGCAAGGAAGATACAAGATCTTGATGTAACGAATATCACTTAGTATGGAAGATTATACCTAAAGATATAATTTTTGCTTCTATTAATTAATTATTATTAATTCTAGCAACATTATTATGACCATGAACCAATGTAATAAGTTGCTTAAGTCAAGAAGTGTCCATTCAGCTTCTCGAATACTAATCTGATACCTAGTCCAATATTACTTGTCTCTTTCACATAAATGTCGAGCCAAACTAATAATTTCAATTACATTGTACTTTAAATGGTATATTACATTCAAACCACCTTCATACCAGATTCACTTCATATCTATTAATATGACTCAGTTTTGGATAATCTTAAACTAAAAACTGAAAAAAAATAATCTGATTTGTTATTCAAGACACCGTTTCATTCATGCAAATTGAAATTCTTTTGAGGCCTTCTCACACCTAATCCCGCAGGGGACCATACGAATACTCGAGGTGTTATACTCTAAAACTAATTGCTTACATAACTGAAGACGGAATTAAGCTACGTGACTCGGATAAGGGAGGTGCATTTCTCGTTAGGGATGAGATTGGCGCAGTTTGTCGGAGCAGCTGAGAAATTACAGAGTGAAGAGGAAGCAAGACGTGAATTTACGAGCGGGTCCTTTAATGAATACGTGAGGGAGCTGTCACGTAGGGATCTCGTACCTGGCTGTCGTTGGGGGAGTACCCTAAAGTTCGGCGGCCGTTCGAGGGGGGGGGGGAGGTGTCTTTGGAAGGGTGAGGGTGCAGCAACAATTGGCAAAGGAACCTCTTTCGGAGCGGAAGATGGGTCTGGGATCCTCAATATTTGCTGTCATGAAAGTTTAAAAACATGAAAAGGTACAATGAGTATATTCCATATTATAACCAGACAACTGAGCACTTACCATTGAGCATCCTAGATAAATTAAATCGAATATGTATTGCTAAAAATCAAATTTATTATTTTTTTTAATTTAAAGATATAGATTTAGACACAACTTTATTCAATCTCAGAGTACCTGCTGCCGGTCAAAAATTTAAGACTAATTTATTTTTTTTTAATTCGACACATTTTGAAATAAATAAAAAACAAAAACCCAGAAGTTCGTTTCAAATTAAAATTTATTACAATAAAAGTACATAAAACCATTTATTTATGGTTTCAAGTTTCGGACCAACAAGCCATCCCTAAGATATAAAATTTCTAATGGTTTTATCTTATAAAATTTCATCAATGACTGATTTTGCTTTTAGTTTTTCACTTGAAAGCAAAAAAAAAAAAAAAAACCTAGAATGGATGACAGTGAGCTAATTGAATTAAAATGAACGAAAGGAAGAACCAAATAAATATATTTATAATTTAATGAATAATAATTGAGGTGTTCATAGTTCACCGAAGATTGATAAGGAGAAGATGGTCGGGGATGTGGTTCGCAAAGATACACTAATAAGCTAAAAAAAAACCTATTTATTTGAGCCGAAGTTTCGACCTGAATTTCAGGCTTTTATCAGTGTGTCTCGGACGCAGTTGACGTCTAAAGTCACCTTTAAAGTGAATACTTTAGACAGTACCTCCGCCGGAGACACTATGGTGAAACCTATGGAGGCCTGAAATTGAGGTCGAAACGTCGGCATAATAAATAAGTGTTGCTTATTTTTGTATTTTTGCTG
The DNA here is from genome assembly GCF_000696795.3 of Halyomorpha halys. Taxonomy (NCBI): domain Eukaryota; kingdom Metazoa; phylum Arthropoda; class Insecta; order Hemiptera; family Pentatomidae; genus Halyomorpha; species Halyomorpha halys. The sequence continues at coordinate 494,919 of NW_027107991.1, read as the reverse complement.
ACTGCACCCTCACCATCTTATCCTCATAATGAATAATTAAGTTTACTAACAAAGTTCAATCTTAAACCTTATTTATAAGTTAATATAAATAATCAATTATATTTTAATATAAATATATCCAAATATATTCAACAAAACTCGGAAGAATCATAGAGTTCTTGTTCTCTCCTTTTAAACTTAGAAATTAAGAATGGAATAATGCTGAATAAGAAGAAAAATTATATTACATATGACATGTATTATCAATTTCTTAAATTAGGGACACACTTGGCTCAATATGTTCATTGACGATAATTGACAATGATTGTCAAAACTTTTAGTGCCACATAGAGAAGTGAACATTGAAAGCAAATATTTACCAATGCACTTTGGAACCTGTTAGACGCGGGTGTCCAAAATCAGTTATTTCTCATTCCCCAAATGAGACAATATCTCGTAATTTTTATTTTTGTTCCAGACTGTAAATATAGCTCTGTTATTTACAAAACCTTTTTATTAACTACATATAATTAAACATTTACAGTTGTTTAACCAATTTATTAAATAATTATTTTAAACTCTTTATGTGAATTCATCTAGTATTCTTTAATGCTTATCATTTTTTATACAAAAGTTAAAATCATTCTTTAAATAATATTGTTTCATAAGAGAAAAAAATAAGATTTGCTCATAAATATTGTTTCTTGAACACCTTGGTTCATCAATATTATTAACACCAAAAGCCATAAAATATCCTAGATACATAAAACAGCCATACAGTGTGCATAAGCCACTAAACCACTAGAAACTATATAAGCTCATCCCGCATTAACTGGGATAATCAACAACAAAAATTTACGAGTCTACTCTACTCAAACTTCGGACATAAAATAAGACTATAAACTTCAAACGCTATAAAAATGTCGTAGTATAAGTAACCGTTGATACTTCGACACTAATAACATTTAACTTTTGACTCAATCAACGATAAAGTATGTTTTAAATTAACGTTCATAAACATACATCCACGTATAGTAATAAATAGAAATTAACCATTACAAGAAATGAGATACAAGGATATAGGGAATCTTTATTTCTAGCAGTAAGTAATTGTTCAAAATATATCTAATACCGTAAAGGGGTGCCTATGGTACAACATTGTTTTTGAAGTTTGAAACGTTCTGACTGAAAAAGGTCCCAGACTGAAGGTTTCATTAGTTCGCTTAAAGGTTGCCTTAGCAGTAACAACAGTTGGATTTGCACTATTATTTCCTGATTGCGTGGAATTTTTTTTTTTCATAACTTCACAATACCACAATATTCAACATTCTATAAGACGACATTTGGAGGATGTTCTTAAAGAAATTATAACGAACAAAGGAGACTTAAATATTCAAGAGATGAAGCTGTTTAAGTAAGGCCAAGAAAAAAACTAGTGAATTTGTTCCTGGGGAAGTTGACATCTTCTGTGAGATGTTCCTGGAGTAGGCCCTACATTTTTTATTGTACCTGAGAAAGGAACTATATGTAATAAATATATTTTAAATCAAGAAAATGTAATTTATGTATGTTTTTATACATTTATTATTTTCTTTAATTATATAAAAGTACTAAAAAAGTTTTTTTTTTAGACCAAGATATCCGATTAGCAACACTTTCTTCAATCAGGCTAAATTATTTTAGAAAAATTCATAAAACAAAATTTTTTCTTCGACTGAAATCTTTTAGAACGTCTAGGAGTGAGAAGAACGGGTGAAAATTGCAAAATAACATTTATAACCTTGGAATCCATGATAAAAATGGGTCTACTAAAGTCACCCACGTTGTGGGGTGAAAATGGTACGAAAAGACTTGGTATATGTAGTTCAAAACAAAAGGAAAACATTTTTATTGCAAGAGTCCAAACGTATATTAGGTTTAGTAAATGAAAATATGAAAAACTGCACCATAATCACTCCACTTTACGGAATTATTAGTAAACAGCGCTGTGATTATATGATTTTGTTATTAAAATATTTTATTTTTAGTAGTTCCTAGTTCCTTGTTTATTAATTATGTGCCCTTATTTTTATTATTATTTTTATCCATTACTTAATTAGAATTTAAAAACGTCCAAAACAAAAACAACACCGACCTATCAAAACGACAATTGATAAAATGGACTTATTAACAGACTTCAACAAGAATAAGCTTTGAACAAGCTAATAGAAGAAAATATTTGTCCATTTAAAACACTTTAAGATGCTAAACTAAAGATCGTCAATACCCCAAATAGAATTTACGAAATGACATATTTTTTTTCTTTTGATTGCAGACCAAATATTTATTTTTCAAAATTGTTTAGAATAGCTAACTAAGAAAAACTATGCAATTACTTATCAAAGACTTTTAAATGGATAAAAAAATTACTATTTAGTCCGAATAAAAAACTGACTTTCTTTACTAACCAAAGTCGAAAAAAATTGAATGCAGGGAACCAAAACCCAATTTCAACGACGACAGAGTCAATCTAAAAGTATGAAGATGAGACCACCTTGGACCAATTTATTCCTGAATAACCAATTTCGAACTCTCTTAGTCTATCATGGGCTCTATCATCAAACTTCCTTTAAGGGTCAGATTCCATTAGAGTAAGGCAAAGCAGGCTAAAGAGGTTTAGCGCACCGCAACCAGTTGATCGAAACCTGAGTCTTCCGCTTCCATCCCATCAACCTCTTTGTAATTCAAGGAACTTCCAGGATAGTTCGGGTTCCGTAACTGTGAAGATAACATTTCATAACTTTGGTAATATATAGTATAACCCAATAAGAGAACGAGAACAAACACTTTGCTCACTGTAGTTAACTCGGTTTAACAATGTTCTCCCAACAAGAGCTACGAGTGATATTCAATAAATATAAAGTGATATTTGTGAATATTTAATGTGTTCTTTGGGCATGTAACAAAATAAAAGTTAGACCAACACCATGTGATTTTATATTATTTATTTTATATATTAATGTTAAGTATTTTAATAAATATTTTACATATTAATGTCGGGAGCGCGATAGCCACGGGGTAAAGCGTGTGGCTACTAACTCCAAGGACCCGAGTTCGAATCCGGATGGGCAGAAATTGGTTTTCTGTTACGCTGTAGCCGTGAGTGAACTTCTATGGGTTCTGTGTGTGACCCCAGGGGGGGTCCACCCAGCCTCTTAAATTGGGCAAAACTCTGGGGGTTGAGTGTGATTCTGATCAAATCACCTCCTTGCACAACCGTTGGTCTAATACTGAACCCCTGACCCTCCATGGGTTGTTGCGGTACAGATTTTAATTTGTTTTTAATATTAAATACATTTAGGTCTACTACTGCCAACGTGTGTGCAAAATAAACAGGATTCAAAATCCAATACGCTTTTAAATGTACACTTCATAAAAAGCAATATAAAATGTTATGATTAGAAGTTATAAAAAGTACGAATTACAGTAGGTTCAAAAAATGAATAAAATTATCTGATAGTTTAGGACATACATTCGATAAGGATTTTGAATCTGTAGAATAAGGAAGTCAAATGCTTAATGTAATTGGCTAAACTAAAGATATAAAAAAAAAATTAATTTATAAATATTTTTATTATCTTGTTCGAAACTAGTAGTTTTATTAATAATAACAGAAATTGTCTAAATAGTCTCAAACTTCTTTATGTCCAACGTTTCGGCCGATCTAGGACTATCTTAATTTTAGTATTACAGCCTCACATTGATTCATAAACCTATTTGTCACTATAGCATTATATAATAAGTTCTTTTCGTCACAATTGTTGTATTTCATTATTTTCTATAAGTTAATGATAGTAAAATACCAATAGTGTGAATAATATAACTTATTATTAACCGTTACAGAGACAAATAAGTTTATTTTACTGCGTTAGATTGACTTGGGGCATAATAACCTGTAAAGTTTTATGATTCTATGTGAGGCTTTTATATAAAAACAATTGATAATTGTCCATGATGATGATCGGATCGGCAAAAACGTTGGACATGTAATATGTTTTAATAAAGAAATTTGAAGTTATATCGATAATTTTTGTTATTATCAATAAAAAGAATAAATGATAACTGTAATGGACATCTTACTATTATTTGTTGAACACAGCTTTACATTATACATCAATGATGAAAACGTAGTTGAATTCATTCAGGCAGTATTGAAGACTAGAAGTGGACTTCTAAATTTAAACTGTAAACCTTGGTTGATGGAAATATATACACAATTATACATGTGATATGTATAATAAGGAAGATGAAAATATCCAACGAAATTTTATTTATTAGTCAGGTATTCTGTTTTAAAGTTATATAGACAAACATTTTTAACGCCCAGGATATATGGCACGATATACCTGTCAGGTACACCTCACCTTTATCCGGAACGTGAGTGCCTTGACTAAATTAATGTACATCGATAAAAAAAAAATGTATGAATCGATATATAAATGTTACATGCAGGAATAAGATATTTTTTATATGAATAGCGCTTTGAACTATACAAAATTTTTAATAACATAAATAAAAATAAAAAACTAAATAAAAAAAATAGCACCGAGGTGCAAAAACCCATAGCAAATTTCCCTGGCAGACGGTATTTAATCATGCCAATATTGTGTATTTGTATGATTTATAACATGATATATATAAATACATAAATAAAAACACTTTCTCAATTTAATTGTATAGATCAATCTATGCTAATAGCAAATAAACACGTATGGGTGTACTAGACACGATTTCACGAAGAATTAAAAAGATTAGGTTGGAAAACGAAAATATTTAATGAAAGGACTCAATATTGGCTGGACAAGTGAGAGGGCTCGGCTTATGAATACTCTTGATCAAATTATTAATTTTAAATTACACGTTGATAAATGTTAATTTGTTGACAAATATTATTCATTTAAAGTTTCCTTCGCTTAAAACCATTAATAGTTTATTAAATGCCAACGTTTCCAAATAAGTTGTATAAAGGCTAAAACAAAAATATATAGAATAGCTAAAGCTAATGTAAGTGTTTAAGAGTGGCATATAAATAAAACTGACATTTGATTTACTGATATGAAGGGTTTGCATGGTATTGGCGTTTCATAAAACCAGTGGTAGTAGGAGAAAAATGAGTATTTATATATTACTTTTAAATTTTTCTTTCCATTATAACTTAGCTGTCATTCATTGAAGGTAAGGTAGCAAACCCCACTTTTCTTCAAAACAAAAGTAAAGCCCTGAAGCTCAGGTTTACGTTGAGATTAATTCAGGTCCAGGTCATCCAGGGTAATCTAAACATTGAAACAGAAGTCAAGAGGCCCGCCTTTTTGGCTTCACTTTTCCTAGCAGCTTGCCCCCTGCATTTACACCTTCCTTCTGGTTTTATAGTCATGATTTTTAGACATTAAACTTAGTTAATTTTAGAATAACAGAGTTTTATAAGAACTTGGTACGAAGTTAAAAATCAACTTTATGCGTCTGTCAAATCTAACAGAAAATAAATTAGAAGATATGCTAATTTTATAAAACTTTAGGCAAAATAGAATAGGAAAATGCTTAAGAGTAAGAGGCTAGATTAACTCTATGAATAATACAAAAACTTAAATATTCATTAAGTATTGTATATATTAGTAAATATGTATATATTATAAAATATAACTATGATTATTGAGAAGAGAAAGCATGAGTCAGATATTTTCAAGGGAGGCCCTGATACCGGTTCTCAGATGCACAGCTGTTCATTGTCCCCGCTCACCATAGAGGAATATTTAGTGCTAATATAATCTCCAGATGGCAGCCCAAGAGATTTTGCATCTCTTTGGCAACCAGTAATTAGAATATTATTTTCATAAGTGTAAAGATTTCGTGTTCCTAAGGTGAAATGGCCTGTAATATTCTACCCAGGGATTTATACGACTTGTTTGTTTTATTGTTTTCTTTTTCTTTTTTTTTATCTACCTGTAAATAAAATGTTTATAAAGGAAGCGAAAACCTTTTTCATTAACATATAAAAACGAATTACAACTTTGGACATGTTGTACAAAATATGGATGGATGGCAATGAGGATCGCATAATCTTTTTCCTTTCCTTAAAAAAAAATGACCAAATATTCGTTTAATTTAACAAAACTATGAAAAGATCATCAGGTTATGATGATTAATGGTTATAATGATATATATTATGATTAATGGTATCTATCATTATAAACCATTTCAATTCTCCAGTAACCTTCTTCCAAAACCAAGGCGCATACTCCCTCACAGAGAACAGACTGCAAATAATTAAGGACATGTTCGTAATATTTGTAAATGAACCCCCTACACTTTCCCGTGTCCAACACCATTACATCGTGTTAGGGTGGTTATTCCTTCTCCTTCCGTATGCAATATTTCCTCAGCACATTCCTTTATCAAAAAACTCATAGTCTTTTCTATGTTTATAATCTCCTCCAATGTCATTAACCTATTCACTCTCTATCTTAATAAATCACTATAATTATTGTAATAAGCCACACGTTTCTGTCTGTTCATATATATTATTTATAAAGGACATATCCCCTTGTGCCAAGAATAAAGTTACTCTTCTATTATATTATACATACTGAGACAGATACAAATATATATCAATAGGAGCGGATATCTCGATGGTAAGGAACTGTGCTCCAAACTCCAATGACCCGGGTTCAAATCTGGTTTTGGCAGATAATTATTTTCTGTTTCACTATAGCTGTGTTGTTTCGGGAACCCTTCGGGCCCACCCAGCCTCATGAAATAGGTACCCTTAAGAGGTAAAAATCAAGCGGTGGAGCATGATTCTGATCAAATCACCTTCATGTACAACTAGACCGTAACAGTACTTCCTTACAAAGTACTACGCCCTTCATACATATATATACATGATTTTAAATCACCTTGATATTTGTTAAGTTTTTCGCTATGATTCGCTACAATTTTTTTTATATATATATTTATTGATATTTACAACTGTATTAAAATGTATAACCGGTAAATTGATGTTAGTTTCACAAAGGCACAAGGAGAATCTACCCATTGATAGAACTCCAATAACATATCTAGAGAAGAAGTGTAGCGCAAGCTTTTGACCGGGTATGGCATTCCGGAATTGCTTTTCAAGCTCAAATCCATATTACCCCAAACCTTATACCTTATCCTCTTCTCCTACCTCTCAGATCGTTCCTTTCGAGTTCGCAGTGGCTCTGAGTACTCAAATATCTACCACATCGAGGCAGGGGTTCCCCAAGGCAGTGTCCTGGGTCCTGTCCTCTAC
>NW_027107991.1:421432-486561 GCF_000696795.3 Halyomorpha halys | reverse complement strand
TTATTTTTTTTTTTGTTTTTTACTTATTTATTTTATTTTTTTTTTTTATTTTAGTATGTATGAGATCATTCATCAATATTACCTATATCCCACAACTGTGTGGCAGATTGTAATATCTATCAATAAATAAATCTATCAATTTCAAAAAAAAAAAAAAAGAGAAGAAGTTCACGAAGCCATCTTCTTTTCAAACCCCTGGGAAAAGAAGCCAGATTATAAAGATGTTGGTTTATGTGCTATGGAAGTTTGTCATGGAAGGATTAGTATCTGGTTTTGATTATATCGGCAACATATGGAACATTCAGGTTCTGATGGATGAATTTATTTGTGACAAAGTACGGAGCATTAAGGATTTTGCACTGTATCCGCCAAGAATAGATTAAATAATAATTCATTCAGGATATAAGGCTGAGTTATTCCCCTTGAGCATCACAGATGCAAACCTCTTCCGAATAATAAAATTGTGAGGCGATACAGTCTAACAAGTGTTGTTCCCTAGAGGGTCGTCGGATCTAAGACAATAGTTTTATAAATTATCAGTAACTATTTCTATTTTAAACGTTTTGTTCTACTAAAATTAAAGACACTACATAAAATGTTTACGTTTGTTTTCCTTTTTAATGGAAAAACTCTTTTAAAAAAAATATTTATTCTCATAATGGTAACGGGTTATTACTAGCAAGGAAAAAGAAACTGCAGTTAATGATGATTTATAAACAAAATATACGGTTCCAACAAAAAAGGTTTACCTAACATGTGAACACCAACATGCTCACGATTCGAAGAAATTTATAAGCTCTAATCGAACACAATAAGCAACATAAGAAACGAGAAGGCAAGGCGTGAGTCAGATATTTTAAAGAGCTGGGACCCGAAGCAAAGAGGTGCTCCTATGAGGTACCGGTTCCAGAGTCGACAGTTGCAAAATACCTTTGCCATCTAGGGACAGCTGACGTCACGGGAGGCCTACGGCCCGATGTGCGGTCCTGGTTAGACTCGTGCGATTTATTCGCGATTCGTGTACCTTTCTGTTCAGTGCTTACAATGGAAGCGAGCCATTAAGAGCCGTTCTTACGAGCCAATATAGAGCGCTGATTCACCTGACATGACCGCAGGAGTGCACATAATGCACGAATTGGCGGATCGACGGGGAATGGCTGGCGGCCAGGAGGTGGAGCATCGGGCATAAACCGTCCGAAGTGGTATGGGCGGGGCTATAGCATACCAAATGCCATTGTCACAGGGTAAGGTCATGTTAATACTGCCATCTGTATCTAAGTCATGTTATCCGATATATACTGTTACTCCCCGCGTGTGGTATTGCATATATATGGCATAAATAATGAACACCTTCAAAGCTAATCATGCAATGAATAAGCTGAAGGTGTTTGTATAGTGCATGTAATTGAGGAAAGGTATGCATTTATAACTGTTTAACTTACCTAGGATCCAATTCGAATGTTAGTTATTGAACGTAACTGTAACCAAATGAATAAAAAAAAATCTAGTGCAATACGTGTATCACAAACCTTCATTTACAGCCAACCTACGTCTCCATGTTTTCTGTAAATTGGTGAATTCGTATTGAATTTATCACTTTTTGTTTTATTCGTACCCTCCGCTTGAAATAAATATGAATGATAAATAAATATGTCTGTTGCTATGCCTCCTTAACACTTTTTGTTTTTTTTTCTTTTCGTACCCTCCATTGAAAATAAGGAATACTTAGGTACAATGATGTCAGTTGAAGTGTGCTGCCTTTACACTTTTTGTGATTTTCGAAAAAGAAAATCTAATGGACAGGGAAGTAAAAATGTTGGGAATGAAATAAAAGTAAAATCACACAAAACAGCACAAAAACAATAATTATCATTTCTTCGTATTTTAAATTCATTAATTGTTTATAACTATTGTCAATGAGAGGTGGTTACTTTTTCAAATAAACAAAAGTAAGGATCCTTGAAAATCTAGATCGAAATAGTTTTATTTTTCTGTTTTTGTAAAAGTCGTATTTTAAGTTTTTTTGGAGGTAGGAATAATAAATATTGACTTTGTTCCGACCAAAAATACAATAGTTTAACAAACGTTTGAAGATGTACAAATATGAATGCAATCGGTCTTGGCTTTTTCCGATTCGAACTCCTCTTCTATTTTTCCTTTTTTATTCTCCCTAAGTTGTTGATCATATCAAATTCTTTAGTATTTTGTATTTATCTATTGCTTCTTATTACTAAGAATGGGAATTGATTATTAATTTTAAATAAACAAAATTAAAGTTATTTTAGAGGAAATTTTTTTTAAAAAATTTAATTTTAGCTCTGTTAGACAAATTCAATGAAAATAAGACCTACATTATATAAAATACTACTTAATTTTGCAGTTATTTACCGAGTTTACTCAAATTTGAGAGAATTCTAAATAAGTGTAAAATACGATACTTAACTGTGAACCGGGAGGTAAATTTTAACAAATTGTGCTGTATTACACTAGGTTTGGGTTAGGCTAGGTTTTGGAAGTAAAATTGGTTGATTGATCTTAACATTGTACTTATACTTCCCTCAATAATATTTATATTATTTATAGTACAAACCAAGGCCGTACCCAGGATCAAAACTAGGGGGAGGGGCAAGCTATAGTCAACCAGGTTGTGACTTTTCAACACGGAAAAAGAGAATGGAACCAAAATTTTACGAACATTATAAATAATTGTTGCAGTGCTTTATTAGTTATTAAAATTAGTATTTTCTTGAAAAAAACAACATAATTTTTATTAAATAAATAATTTTTTCAATCCTACAGGGGACAGCTGCCCCCTCTGGGTACGCCCATGGTACAAACATATATAAAATATGATTAAAACAGAATATTATTTGATGCTAGAGGATTTCTTGTTTGTGCGTACTCGTAGGAAACGGAACGACACTGATACTCTCAACGGATTAGAGCCGTTTTAAAGTAGGCTAGAACCCATTTACTTTACTCTTTAAACCTTATTAAAAATGTTTACTACTAAAACTATTTATTCACATGAAACTTTAGTGAACATATTGTGAAAATAGTCACTAAAAATAAGATAATATTGCGCAGGCACCACTTAAGGCTGGCACGTGCGTAGAACACTATTATTATTAACATTAAAAAAATACTTATAGTTAGGATAAAAAAAAATAGTTGTAATTTTATAGAAGCTTGAGTGAAGCTAGATTTTACAATTACAGTCGTATTACAAAGATGTTTTACCCTACAAAAATAATTCCAAGATTATAGAATATACCAACATAGTTAAAACGAAGACTATTGTAATCAAGAAGCAAGCCTTAAAAACAAAGATGTCCCAAATAAAAAAAAAATTTCATGGAACAAAAATAATATCGAAAAAAATCGCTAACATTTATACCAAGGCAGGATTAATAATTTACTAAAGAGACAGCTGAAGATATACAGAAAATAAATTTTCTATCGGGAAAAGCCGGTTTCCTTTATTGCCAGATTTATTCGACGTAGAGAGGGTGTGTTGTTCGGAAGGCTAGTTATTTGCAATTTGATAAACGGCTCTGACCTATTTCTGTTTTTAACCCGTAACTCATGATTTGTTCAAGTCCCTATGTTATTCCTGATTCCGGTCTGAGTCAGTCTAGGCGACTCGTTAGATTCGGTTTGATTGAACATGAAAGATCCACTTGTGAATTATTACAATCTCGAAGACATTAGCTATGTTTTGGAATTGAATAAAAAGGAAAGATATGAGCATACTACTCCTTAGAGTTAAGAAAATTACTTGAAGAGGAAAAAACAATTATTTTCATTTCATTTTTGTTCGTACATATAATTACAAATCGATGGTTTGTTTCTCAGTGACGCTAAGTACATTTCCACCAACTTAATGAAAAATAAAATTAAACCTTCTCTATTTAGGAAAAATTGTAAAATTTTAATTAATTTTTTGACTGAACAGAATAAGGTATAAAATCTAAATCTGTACTATCAAAAAAAAAAATCAAAAAATTGTAATGTTTCTAAAATAGAGAAACTTTAAGTGTATAAAAGTCAAGTTAGTGGAAATGAACTTGATAGTACAAAGTAAGTCATCGATATGTTATTTCTGAACGACTCATTACATTAGATTCGAGCTGATTGAACGTGGAAAATGGAGTATATAATAAAATACTACAATCTCGAGGAGTTTGGAGATGTTTTGGAATCGAAAAGGAAAATATGAATAAACCTGGGCGTTAGGATAATTAACCGAAGAGAAAAAAAAATGTTTATTTAGTTTTTTTTTTTTTATTTTGCATATCAATCAGTGTAAATCAAATATAATTCTTACTGATTGATTAAATGCAACAAGTCTTATATTATTATGTTGAAAAGTAATATTTTGTTCTTATGTAGAACGTTGATAAAAAGTGATCTTAAACTTCATGTTCATATTAATTTTTAGAACAAAATCGTTAAAAAATAAAATAGCTTTTCAGCTGTATCTTTTTAACAAATAAACTACATAACAAAATGAAAATGTACGTAGGAGAGGATGTAATAAAATTAGCTATAAATTAGTGAATTATAATTTACAGTGACAACTGGTGAGGAGGAGTCAAAACAAACAATTTTTTCTTTATTTATTTAAAATAAAATTAATCCTTAATTTTTTTTATAAAATAATAATTAAAATCTCAGGACTTTTGTAATAAATTTTCTATTATGACCTAAGTAATCCTAGATTTAATTAAGCAAAACTTAATATCTTATTGGTCTATATGCTTATATAAATTAGCATATAAATATGAATATATAATGTACTTAAATGCTTTCGAATACTTGGCTTCTTTTCAAAATAGAGTCAGGGCTTAGTTTCAAAAACGGTTAGAAGTGCTAATCACAGCAGTGTATTTGGAACACATCACACCGAAAATCTACAATAAACCTTTGGTGAATTATTAAATATTTTATTCTAACCGTTAGAGATAAATGCAGTTTCCCGAGCTCCTAAAAACATACTAAGTAGATCTTGGCACGTTAGTTGAAATTTATCGATTTAACCATGATAACTAAGCAAAAACAATACACATTATTTTTATTTAATTACGAATAATTTGGAGTGGATAGAGTTCTCACTAGACGTGATAAATCATTAAGTGCTAGGGAAAGCAGGCAATAAATATTGAGAATAGGAAGATATTTCTTTTCAGGGGAAATGGCAGGGTATTAATCATGCTCGGATAGCACCAAAGACCCTGCGACCCTCAATGTATATCCCCACCCCCGCACCTATTCTCCGCCCATTCTGAAATTCAGAAGATCAGGCTTAATGTGATCCTCCTACCTAGGCTTTGATCTGCCTCTCTATCACAGAGCTGGTTCCACACTAAGATCCCCTTTAGAAAAAAGTTTTTCTTTTGTGTGTGCATTTATAGTAAAATATTACTCTAAACAGTGGATGAAAACATTTATGATTAGGAAGCATTATACCCACGAAGATGATTTTATCCGATTTACAGAGGTGTCCGTTAAGAAGAGGTTAACATAAAAAAAAAAAGATTATAATACCTTGTAGGTCGGAAAAATAGTAATCCGATTTTTTAAAAAAAATTATCGCACCAGAGCATTTCGTCTCAACCATTAATTTGTAGGACACAAATAAGAAAATAGATGGACACAATATCGAATTTTGTGGATCATACAGTAAACCTGTGACTGTGGTGCCAAAATAATAGAAACTTGGTCCCGTTGTCTCTGAGAAAAACCGCATATGGACAGATTTTTTTCTTTTTTATTAGATTTTTGAGTTGTTATTATTTTGAAACATAAAACCTCAAATTTTGAGGGAGATGCTTATATATATTTTTTGTTACATACACGAATACCGTATATGCTGTATACATAAACTAAATGCTGGTTGGTCATAAACTAAATGTCAAATGCATAGAAAATTGGCGTGGTCTTCGAAAACAATCGTAGACAGCCTATACACAAATTATAGTTTTTTTGTCGATTTTTGAGTTACAATTTGCAGAGTCTGGACCAGATATCTCGTTCTCAGACCATCCCCCTTCTCCTACTCCAGTCCATATCCCGCCTCCTTACCACTCTCCTCCCAGGAAAGGCGTAGTCTTCCTCTTGGCCTTCTTCCCTCCACGCGAGTCTCATATGTCTTTCTGACAGTTCTTTCCTGGTCCATCCGAAGGAGGTGTCCAAACCATATTAGCTTGTGCCCCTCTAGGATGGTCTCAGCCGGGTTGACTCCGAGGTTAATCCGAATAGTAATGTTCCGTACTCTATCTCGTCGTGTCCTTCCTTCCACCTTGCGAAGGTACGGCATCTCCATGAATTGGATCCGGCTCTTGAGTTTCGACGCGAGGGTCCGCGATTCGGAAGAGTAGGAAAGGATAGGGAGGAATGTCGATTTGTAGACCATTATTTTAGTTTTTCTCGTAACCTTCCTTCTACCCAGGAAATCCCTTCGAAGCAAACTAAATATTCTTCCAGCTGCATTGGTTCTTTGACTTCCTCATCAATATAGCCGCTTTCGTTGAGATGAGCACCTAGACATTTGAAATTCTGGACTCTGCTCTAGTCTTTCTCCGTTCGCTCTGATCACCCTCATTATTCTCAGAGGTTTCTTTCCGATCCTCATACATTTGGTCTTTTCTAGGTTAATTTTCATGTTTTTGGAGACCATTTCCTTTTGCAGAACACTTATGTTGTATTGGAGGTCTCGGTCGTTGGAAGCCAGCAAGACCAGGTCATCCACAAAAGCCAACACAGAACATTTTATGGGGTGCAAGTTCCTGTGTCCTAACTGAAACTGTCTCATTCCTTTTTTTTTTTATTATTTATTTATTCATATTTACAACTGTATAAAAAATACAACAAGTAAATTTGATCATAATGACATAATGATATGATACAGGATGTAGAGAAACTACCCAGTGGTAGAACTCTAAAAACAGTTTACAATATAAGGTCACGAGTCCATCTTCTTTTCAGGCGCCTCGGAGGATTGCCAGGAATGGAAGAGGAAGGAAGGTTAGAAACTAGTGGGTTTGGATGGTTAGGGAGTTTGTCTCATTCTAAGTTTAGCTTTCTTCATTGCTTGATTGATGCTCAAACTATGTATCACCTGTAATGTTATATTCAATAATTATAATTCAATAAAAATTAATTACCTTGTACAAGCGAACAGAAGAGGCCGAGCGATATGAGCAGAAGCGCCATCTTACTGCCGAGGCATCTTCATCCTATATCATAATTATAATTATTAATCATATCTCATAAATAATCAAAAATCATAAATTACAGTTCATAGCTTATTGAATACAAATAAGAAACTCTGTTGACAACTGGATATTTCTACTAACAAGTGTTCCACCTTTCGACTTAGATTACATAATACATTTTTTTTTTTAATTTAACAGAAATGTACTTAATAATGTTTAAAACACGTATTGCTAACTCAATACCAATCCAACATTCTCCAGCGGATTCCAGAAAGTTTAACAGCAAAGCCTTTCAGTAAATTCAAAAAATAATACAGCAAATAAAACCAGACGAAGTTTCAACAGAGAAAAATAAATAAATCCGTTTATTAAATATTTCAGCAAAGGGGAGCTGAATGCCGATGTTCTCAGTAAAGCCCTGTAGCAGGGAAGAGTTCATTTTTCCTCCCTTTATGTATTTTTTTATTCTGAATTTTTAAAATACTCAGGCTGTGAGAAAAAATCCTCTATGACGAAGAAATGGAATACAAAAGGAGTGGTGGTATTTCATTTTTTTTTTTCTGTATACAGTTTTAGAAACTGTAATATAATTTAAATCATCTTCATTAGATAAAAATTATTCAGAAAAGAACTGTCTAGCTTGTTCTAAATGTTATGATGTAATTCCTATACATACTTAAATTCTAGCTTGTTTTTTCAGCAATTTGATGGAAGATACTAATACGTCATAATTCAAACCATTTCCAACCTCTGTAATCTGATATTAATTTGTCCCTTGGCCATCACCACCGATATTTTGAATAGGTGTTTACCTCAATTCCCTCCCTTTTTTTTTTTGACCAGAAGAATTTTTTTAATTTCGATGTGTAATTCCATAACTTTCTATAGTGTATGTGGTCCCTTCATACTAGTGACGTGGCAGAGAGGGAAGCGCTGGGATATCTTGGAACCATGCTTTGCCTTGGCTGGGAGTTCCCTAAGCAGAATGAAAATATTGTTAATAGGCCCGAAAGTGTATTTATTTGATTGCTACTTAAATTTAATTTTCTTTGTCTTTTAAATAAATTATTTTGTTATTATTTGATCAGTTATATTTTTTATATTGATTCATATTTTTATTTATACTAATCATTATAGTATTTTCTTTTATTTATATATCTCTTTATTATTATTATTTTATTTTTTTTAATCATTGAGTACAGTTGTTATCATTTGCATTTTTTTCTTTTTTCCGTTTTTTTTCCTTTTGTTCTTCTATTTTTGTCTATATTGTATGAATGAATAATTGAACACTAATACTTAATGCCCTTATTGTGGCCAATTGTATTAATTCTCAATAAATACGATACTAAAGAAAAAAAATAACTTTCTATGTAGAGATAGCAACCTGTTTGGGGGTATATCACTGGACACGATACTCAATATGTATCTTCTGTACTAATAACTGATATTCAATATGTTTGTTTGCTTTAAATCAAATAAGAGCTTTATTACTACCGTGACCTCCTCATCCAAAGTTTAATGAATGAATTAATTTCCCAGAGGGATACCAACACAGTCAATCGGGATGACAGTATAACTAAAGATGGACGTTCGAATTGATAGAGGTAATACTGACGGATTACCAAAAAAACTTTTAAATCCAATTTTTCAAAATTTTAAATGGGAGAGATACTTAAAAAATAGAGGGGAGGCTTTATTTTTACTTGCCAAATGCCAAAATCACTAAACCAACGGGTAAACGTCCGAGGGGTAGACCGAAACGTAGATGGGAGGATTGTGTTAAAATAGATTTAGTGGAATTAGGTTTGGAGGGGCATCACTGGAAAGATGTATGCAGAGAGCGTTTGGTGGTTTCGGCATCGAACCTTCGGGTTCGTTAAGCCTTTATTATTATTATTATTATTAAATGCCAAAATAATGCCTAACCAGCTTTCTGATTGACGATTGAAGTCATTCCTAACATCAACAATATCTTTAATTATTTTCAATTAAATAAAAATAGATTATGCTGAGCTACTGAAGTTTTTATTTCCTTTATAATTAACTAAAGATTATTTTATAAACTTTATTTTAACATTCAACTGCAAATTAAAAATCGTCTAATTTCATTTATATATATATTAGTCCATATGTTTATTTTTTAAATTTAGTTAATATTTTTAAAAATAAAATTTTCCCTACAACTGATTGTAGGAGACAATAAGTTTCCTATACGCAGCTCCCATCGTTAGATTACAAAAGCAGCCGGTGGACACCCAACAAAGCCAGGGAAAGCAAACGTTGTGGAATTGTTGCAGCGGCACAAAACGAACAGTATGGTGAAGTTAGTTCTTGTTGCCAAATGCTATTGCGGTCGGTGGCTACGGCCAAGTTAAACCAACTCTCCAACGGTCTGTGGTATTTCTCAATTGAAATTAATCTCATACTGTTGATAATCATTTCATTTTGGCATTTCGACAAGGAAAATGTCTAATACAAATCCATTGAATCAAGCAGTTTTTTTAACTTCAAAATTATTGATCATTAATTAATTTCATATATAGAACGAAAAAACCTGTGTGTAATACAAACACCGAAAATTAGGTTAGGTAGCTATATAGATATGGATGTCTATCTTGGGTCTGTAGGCCTCATACGGTAAACTTTTTAAAATGGCTATCACAACTAGCTGAAAATTACTATAAACTATTTTATGTTGCATTTAACAAGCTTCAATGTGAACTCTAATAGGATTCTTAATGTTCAATGAATCCCGAGATACAGTCCAATCAAAACTATTATTTTTTCTTTCTAAAAACTGAGAAATTATCAGACATATGAATCTAAATAAAAAATTGAAATCCATTCATTGTAAATGATATAAACCCAAATACACTATTCCACACCGCCCCTAGACATGTTCCTAATATTACTATATCTATATAGTCTAGTCAAATTAGAAGTTGACCTAGAAGTAATTGTAAACTTATTTATTTCAATGGGTTCCGGGGTAAAAATGTTATAAAAATGGGACGATGTCAAGTTTACATTCCTTGTGCATAGGCCTAATATGGGAGATTTTTAAAATGATTGCCATATACTTTTATATTTATCACTGATAATTTCTGGTCTTATACTTATAGCTTAACTATGTAAATAAGTCAAATTTAAAGAATTAAATTGTTCAAATTTAAATATAATTTGAGTACCATAATGAATAAAGATCATTATTATTATATATTACATAATATATGTATAATATAAAATATATATTATATAGTATATACCATTTTAGATTCTAATGGAAACCTATTTTACCCGAATTCAGTATCGTATAGTACAGAGTGTTTAGGTTTATACCATTTACAATGAATAAATTTCAAATAACTATTTTTTATTTAGATTCATATATCTCATGATTTCTCATTTAAAAAAAAAATTGTTTTGAATGAACTGCATCTCGACAATTATTGAACATAAAGAATCCTATTTGAGTTTAAATTGAAGCTTGTTAAAAGCGACATAAAATAGTTTATGATTTTTAGTTTTTTGTAATACTTAAAAAGTTTTTAAAATATTCGGCAACCATTTTGAAAAGTTTGCCATATGAGGTCTACGGACCCTAGGGGAGTGGTACACTTTTTATTCTTGTGTATAGTACACTCTTGTGTTTTCAAACATTTCTACATAGAAATTCATTGACTAAAATCAATTTATACTTACTTCTAAGTATATCAAAATATTAAGCTATTTTTATTAGACTAACATTACATATCTAGATCTATGCCTACTACATTACTATTGCTATATTGTTTTTGTTACAGGAATTTCAATTAAATATTTTATTTTCAAATACCTCTCTTCTTGATAATTATTAAGTATTATTTTTATTTTTTATATTCTGTACGACTGACGTTGAGGGGTTTGTTTACATATGATCATGAAACAGATGGTTTTTAACAGAAATTGAGGCCTGATGTTCTTATGGGTACGAGAGTTCATCATAATATCAATTTAATCACTGGGAGATAATAGATTTCGGAATGTACCGGAACCATCACCAAAATCATCGAAACCTCTTTTTCATGACGTTTTGGATTTCGAAATATCCGTCTCCGCTCCATTGCAAATCCGCCCTTAGGGAGATCTAAGATCATTTATCTGAGAATTATCTTAAGAAACCACGACAGCGTAAATAATTGCAGTCGGATTCGCTTACTCACTGTCAGAGAGCGATGCCTACGCACCTCGATGCCGACAACCCACCGGAGCAGGCCCAACGCTTTCTGAAACGTCGGTCAAGCACGATTAACGTTGGGCACGATGACGTTTACTGCCCACGCGGGAACTAACATATCAATCGACCAGCACCGAAATGAAATATAGCCTGACACAGTGCCTTAAAGAAAGACAGCTCTATGAATAATACTTAATGTTTCATTATTTAAATTAACATAAAGGTGCTAATTAAGAAATAAAATAATTTTATTGTGTTCCAACGTGTTCCCGAGGAGAGTCCATAGGGAAAGAGCTAATCTTCACTTGAAGGCGATGCACGTGGGATCACCGATTTCAATCAGTAGAAAAAAATATCATCGAAAAATGTCCAAAAATTTCTAATTTTTGATTTTTATAAAAATTAGTATTTAAGGGTATCGAAAGATGCTAAAACCGTATCTGAACTTCCTATTCGTAAACAATTTTTTTTTGTTCTTCTTAATTATGAAAGAATTTTGTTTTGTTTTAATCTGTTACACATTTAAACTTATTTAATGAGGTCAATAATCTTTTGTTCTTGTTTTATAGATATACAACAAAAAACAAAGCGAATGGGATATTATAATCATTAAATACATGCAGAGCAAAGGCGATATGGAATGGCAAAAAAAATATAATATTTTTAGTTGTATTAAACTCTTTTTTTCTCGACTTCTATGGCGCATTGGAAAGAAATCTCCGCCATATGTGTCTTAATATTTTTTTTTTAAATCGGTGATTCCACGTGCTTAGTCTCCCCTTGTCAGTATAAAATGGGTCTGCTTTCAATCTAGTGCTACCAAAGTAGTTTTAAAATTTGAAAAATCTAAAAAAAAAATTGAAGTTTTACTATTATATTTTACCTATCTATATATTATAAAAAAATCTTACCCCCGTTTTGAGGGTTAGTGAAGAAGTGGGAAACTTTTATACCTGAGAACGGATGCTCTACTTGGCAATTGACATCTCTCTTTTAATCTGACAGGTACTCCTATCTAAGTTTATTTATTATTTTTATTTATTTAATGTTTAACTATGTTAACTATAACTATGTTTACTTTTACTTGCTACTATACCTCACCTTTATCATACTTATTTCACTTATTTTATTTTTACAACTACCTCTTTACCACTAATATTTGCCTACAATTTATTACTCTATTTCTGCAATTAGAATTCTATCACACCTGGCTTTATCAATAATTAGTACAATGTTTGTATCTTGTTTTTCATTTGAAAGTTTGGTTAGCAATAAATAGTTTTGTTTTACTATTTTGATACCATTATTAACCACCACCTGGACTATATTCCTATAATTTAAATTAAAGTTATTTTAAATTTTACCATAGACTATATGGCTTATGTGATAGGTCCTTGACACCACTACTTTGCGAAAGAGTTTTTCTGTGTTCACGGTAATTCCGATAACAGGAGAAGTAAGTAACAGTAGGCTAAACTCAAAAAAGTAAAGATTCTACTAAAATGTATACAGAAACAGCTCGAAAAAGATTAGATCTTGAGTAACTAAGGCTCAATAGGAAAAACTCAAAACCGACAACGAAATGTAATTTTTGACTAATGCTTCTTTCATTCTGAATGCGCTATGTTTGTTACACAACATTTTTATCCAATCATGTCTTAAATTCTATTTTAAATTTTAATATAAGCACAATATTCCTGTCGAACAGATCCGTCACTTAGGACTACATCTGGACAAACGACTGACATGGAATCCTCATACAAGACTAAAAAGACAAGAAACTGCTCGTCGATTTCGACTATTACAACATTTACTAGACACTTGTTTCTAACCTGGCTTCTCCTTCATTACCTAATAAACCTCGTAGGTGTCTGAAAATAAGATGGCCTCGAGATCTGCTTCACTACAAATGTTGTTGGAGTTCTATCAATGGGTAGATTCTCCCCATGTTTGTATCATGTCAATGTTACCTACAGCAAATTTACTTGTTGTATATATTTGTATGCAGTTTTAAATAACAATAAATAAATTATTAGTTTATATATATAAGCACAAAAAATTTCAGGAAATATATCCTTTTTGAGTTATATGCAAATATAATAAGCTTTTCGTCATTCGCTCTAAAATTTGACCCTATCGAAATTATTTCCTAATCTATTTAAAATAAGGAAAGGAAAAATTAACAAAATTTATAAGATAATTTGATTTCGCAGAAGTTCTAAACAGGATTTTTCATCAAATATTATTTATACATCTACTAATGTAATGTATAAATAATAGATGATACATATTAATTACAGAAACCTCATCTACTATATAGCGCTTGCCTCGACAAACTTTAACACCTAGAATGAGAATTAATTTACTAGGAAGGTGATTGAAGCTAATGCCTTTAGCAAATTCTCAAGATGGGATGACAAGCGAACCAAGGAAGCCGCCTTAATATCCGACTGAGGAGGTAAACAGTATTTACACTAGAGTCCCACAAATGGGAGTGTCACCCCACACAATTTATGTTCCGCCTCCCGCAAGCACCAGGCTCACTCCTAGGAGTGCCTTCCCAAGCCGGCCAATTCCTTCATGAGGTTTTTTTTTCTGGTTCCATTAAGTAGTCATGAGCAGTGATTCGTAAATTTTCTTATTATTCTACGTTTTCTGTTTATTCATTTATCTTTTTTTTTTCTTCGTACCCTATTGAAAGTTTAAATTCTGGCCTAAATGTTAGTAGTAACAAAATAAGTTCCACTTTTTTTATTATTATGTCCTTAAGACTTAAAAAAAAAATTATTGGATATAGCATCTCTTATTTGTAGTTTTGAAGAATGAAAACTACTAATAGAGATATTAAATTACATTTTCATTATATAAAAAGAATGTTTTAATCTTTAGGTTTGATGTAGTAGGTATAATGAAGGCTATATTTTTGTATACATTATTTTTTATTCAAAAATTTAATCCATCGTCTGGTATAACTTGCACTATAATATTAGGTAAAGTCTAATATTATGTCTATTGGTCCATCATTTCATTGTCATCTAAGAGTGTCTATTAACGGAAGTTTTAAATTATTCTATGGCAAAATTGGTATTCCAATTTATATAATATTAGACTAAGGAGAGATTTTTGAATTAATTAGTAAATATTATTTTGTTTCCAATATGCGAAATGATTTTCCATGATCACCTAGTGTTATGCCATCATTTTGAAAAAAAAAGTGTTTTTTACACATTGAACATTGAACTTTCAAATAATTAGACTAAAATTAAAATTTATAATTTTTTTGTTTAAATACTTTTTTATTGAAGAATAATTATAAAATCTGCTACAATTAAGGGCAATAAGTATTTGCATTCTAAGTAAATTTCATTCTTGCCTATCATTTTTCACTTAAAAGCTTTAATCTGATGACTGATTGAAATTTTCTTCAAGAGCATAAAGAAAAGAAAAACTAAAACTCTTTTGCCGGCTATCTAAATATCATTTTACAATAGATTTATATGCTCTTTTATCAACTTTTGAAAGTAAATCTGTGAGATAACATTTTTAAAACTCTCTAAATAGTTTCCAGCTTTGTATATCTTTTTTAAAGGTAACAGTATTTCATATAAAAATCTAGAGAGAGAAAAATGCAATGATAGGGATGACAAGAGAATATAAAGGGGAGAAATATACACTAGCAACAAAGTTTTTTTTTTTTTACTCCTCTCTGATGTTTTACTTTTTATTTTTATACATAAAAGGAACGAAAAGAAAACCTATCTATGTGATCATTTCTGTTTTGTTTTTTTCTTTTTTAGAACTATACCAGAAAAATCATTTACCTTCAACCTATGAAATCATTCATTAAACGCAGGGAAAATTATAAAATATTCAGTTATACCTAGAACCTTTGTTTTAAAAACAGGAATTAAATATTTAATATAATTTCAAGGATTAAATTAAACATCAATGAAATGGTTGATTAGTGAAAAAGAATGTAAAAATACATGATTCTTTTTTTTAATTCAACTTACATGAAATATATAATAAGACCAAGTATTGCGATCAAAATTTTGAATTTTAGTTTTAAACGGAGGTACCCTGAGTTAAAATAACTGAGCCTCCCAAAATAGTCTATGTCTGTGAAACTGATATGTATTTAGAACAGATATAGGCCTGGAATTATTATGAGCTTATTAGTAATTTAATTCAAGCAAACCATTTAAATAAAATAAAACTAAAAGAAACATACTTTCGATAATTATTTTTTAACTTGGTCTGAAAAAATATTAGATACAATAATCTGAAAACTAATAATTTTGAATGTAATATAATAATTAAACATTTTAATATTTACTATAATATATATTATGTAATAATTAAATAAATTACGTATTAATATGATAATATGTAATAAAATAATAGAATTATTAATATGTATCTATAATAACTGTAGTTGCTAGTATGCATAAACGAGATCGAACAAGAGCTATGGAGTTAATGAACATGCTATTATCTCCTGTATTAACTTTTATTACAGTACACAACCTAACTGAAGTGTATAATAATACAGATACCACCTGACCAATATCCACGACTTGAACTGTTTTGCCGAAAACTGAATTGGGACATGCAATCTGAATTAATCATTTTATATATATAAATATATTTGTCGGTCTTGATGATCAGTCAATAATACAACTTTATTTAGGTGATGTTTCACAACTTTATTGTTGGCATAGTCATGCTTTACACTGAATAAAACAAGTTTTAGAACAAATAATTATTATAAAACTGCAAGTACAAAGTATAATTTAAGATTAATACCTATAACAATTAAAACATTACTTCCAAGTTTGTTCTACATTGCTATGATCCAACGAACTCAAGTTTGTACCAGAACTAAATTGGGGTGAAATGGAGGTAGTGTGTGTTTTTGTTTTTCCAACACGTAACCGTTCTTTTAGCAGGTAGTATATCTGTTATTTCTGTTTTGTATTTTTTACATTAATGTTTAGTTTTGTTAATTATGTCTTATGTATTTATTAGGTTATAGTAACATGAATTTAAATTTTGTAAACATATACACTCTACACCAATTTCAATCCTATTCAGTTCTGCACAAAATTAATCTTAGATTATACTAAGTACTTGTGGTTTTAAAGAGATATTTGTTGTAAAAAACGTTTTGTTTTTTTTCAATTATGGCATGACTATGCAAACAATGAAGTTGTGAAACGTCACCTAAATAAAGTTGTATTATTGGTTGATCCTAAAGATCCAAAAAAATATATATCTACAAAAGTAAAAAAAAAAATTTTATCAATATATTTTTATTTATTTTGTTAAAGGTCCTTATTGTTTTAGGGGCGAATTCATACATAACAATAAATTGGAAATTCCAAGCGCTAGGTAGGCGGTGTAACAGAGGGTTTTATAAGAGAATTAATATGAACACAGGAGAGGCAATACAAAGACTGGAGCGCGGTTTTTAGGCAGCTAAAAGTCATGCTCCGAGAATTTCATTTATCAGGTAAAAACGGTTTTTATCCTACCATAAAAACGAGGGGAAAAAATGAAAGAACAAAAACAAAAAAAGAAAACCCTGAGGTATAATGCTAAGTAGAAGGAAAATGGTGTAGAGAGCGTGTACTGTGTTAAAAGCTGGCCAAAAGGAAAGCCCTCACTGAAGACAATAACAAAAGGCTCGGCCGTCTCTGTATACTAATTGAGGAGATGTGAAAAATACGGTGACTACTCACCACTAATTAGTGACTTATCTGTGAACTGGGTAGCAGCGAGACAAATCACCGTAATCCTTTCACGCTCCTACAAAGGTAACTCCTCTAGTTCTGCCTCAACGGCAGCCCTTCCGTTTTCATTATCCCTTTAATTAAATATTGATTTTTACTCAGCCAGTTAGCTACAGCCAACAATTTTTTTTGTTTTATTTTACTTTTTTTTTTTTATTTCACGGAGGGGAGTTGAGAGTGAAGGAGAATTTTTAATTACCCCCGTCCGCCCCTTCCTAGGACTTTAAGGAAAGTTTGTTGAGAATATTAGTAAAGTTATTTTTCGCAGTTTAGAAAACCCCGCGGTATGGGTTTGTGTTTTAATCTTTAAATGGTTTTTAAACTTCATACCCTTCGCATATTTATTTTAAGTATTAAATTCAAAAATGAAGAGATATCTGAAAAGAATTAGATAAATAAATTGATGAAAAGTTATATATTTTTTTATTAATTAATAGTTGTAGTAAAATATGCTTATTTAAAACATGCCACAGATTCAAAATATAATATATATACAAATATTTTTATATTCATTAATCTCTTCATCATATCAAAAAGTTATAAGTGATCATTTTATTTTATATTAAAAGTGGAATAATAATAATAATAAAAAAAGATAAAGACTTGACATTTTTTTCTCCTTACACTGTATTGAAAATCATAATTAAACCTGAACTACATAATACATGTAAAGGCGTTAGCCCGTTAGGGGGGTTATTTGTATTTGTATTTTCTTATTAAAAAATAGGATTTAATTTATCACAGTTAACTGTAGTAGTTGATAATATTTGTAAGTCAAGTATCTAAAATAACTATCACACTCCTAAGCAAAAATAAAACAGGCTATATTATTTTTTCCAAAACCTCTTTTGAAAATATTTATTAATAATTATCATAGTCATAGAAGGACTACATTTTAAGGAGTATTTGTTGTAAATAAGTATTTGCTTATACGTTAATGTTCTTTGGCGCAAATGAGTCATTTTTAGTCAATTACACAAAATAGTACAAAACCTAGATCATATATACAACATAATTGATATGCTATTATTTACTTCATGTTTGTCAGTTTATACATGGTTAACAATCTCAATACACCACTCGTCTACTTTGGATATGTTTAATGATTTAAAAAAAAACGTGGCACTGTCAAGATTAAGAAAACAGTAAAGTTAAGTAAAATAAACGTCATTATATTGCATTTTTTAAAAAATTATATATCTGGAGAAAATTTAAAATGGTTAATAAGCTAAAACTAATGATTTAGTTCATAAAATAAAGCTAAAATAATACAACAAAAAAAAAAAGGATGATTTTTATGCTAAGGGAGTGAAGCCGAGCAACTCGAGAAGGATAGCCTTTTTTTTGCAAGTTCTTTATGTAAGTTTTGATTATTTTAAAAAATATTTCTAGAGAAAATTTGAGGTTCGTAATTAGCACCTAAAAAAACATAAATGATTAAATTTACACTGGCTAAATATAAGGACTGACTATGCAAATACTATAATGTTTTTTTTTTATTTAATGTGATTTACAACTGTACAAATAATAAATACAAGAAGTAAATATGTTGTATTGAAAATCTTGGGAAGGAAACACCCATTGGTGGTACTTCAAACATTAATTTAAATTAGAAGGTCCCGTGGCCATCTTATTTTCAGACGCCTCGGAGGATTATCAGGGATTGTTAAGGATTAAAGATTAAGAATCAATAGGTTAGAAAGGTTAAGGAGTTTGGAATGAAAAGACGCATATCTGTTTTGGGCCAAATCTGCAACGAATGGGATGTTAGGGTCTTTGTGAATGAGTTTATTTGTAACGTAATAAGGAGCATCAAGGATTTTACGTAGGATTTTGGATTGGATGCGGGAGGAATTTGATGGTTTGGTGGAGCCCAGAACTCAATTCCATATGTCCAAATCGGTCTAATTATCGTAGTGTATACTAATTTTTTGTAGTGAATATATAGTGAATACTATAATATAAAAGCGTGAATTTAAAACTTTTACGGTATATTCAACCATTATTTGTCTGCTGCTAAAGTGTATAAAGCTTCTATTTCAGTTTTCATTCTCAATGTCAAGAATGAGAATAACATGTTTTTTGTTAGTAATGTATTATTTTGTTAATTTATATTTCATATCACCAAAGAGACAATAAGAAATCACTGCACGAACTAAAATAACACCTCTATTAATAACTATTGTAAATTTTATTAATTTATTCTATCACATAAATTACTCCGTTTTGGCGGCAGAATATAATAGTTTTTAATAATTTCACTTTTTATATAAAATACTAAAGAAGATTGACATAACAGCTCGAACAAGCTGGCAGAAGCCAGAGGATCCTAAATCGTCCGAGTATTGTTTTAAATATAGCGAGGTTGGCAGGAGCGAAGAAAGCTCATGATCCATCAAACGTATGATGGATGGGAACAGAAACAGGGCCACCCAAAACAATAAAAGCTTCTCCCTGTCCCTCGCGCCATTTTATCACGTTATTTATTTCGTTTATTGTCCATACGGGGGCGGTAGGAAATGTTTCCTTGTGGCTACAAAGGCCTAATTGACAGGGCCGCTACACCTGAATATATTTAAATACATATATGTATCCTTAATAGAGATATAGTCAGCAATGAGAAATACCCCCATTCATCATAGTGGTGATGTCACCCTGCAGGCAGTCAAGGGTATCTCACTGAATATATTAGTGATGGATACTCCTGATTAGAAATGGTCGAATTCTTTCATGCAAGAACAGATATCTCTACAAATCTATAAACAGTAATTAGTATGTTCCGATCTTGCATATGATGTCATATCTACCTCAGTTCATTTCGTAACATCTAAAACACTCCTGCATTAAGTGCAACGCCAACACCCATGCGATAAACCTATATATTTTAGATCATAATAACTGTGGAGCGATCAGAATAATGTCAGCAATCGGTTGCACACTAGTCAATATATCTGAAAGAAATAATTGAGTTGGTAAGGTGTGAAGATGTTATTCATAAATAAAATAAAAATAGAAAGGAATAGGTTAATGGGTCCAAATATAACATTACAAAAAACAAATAAAAATTTTGGGTTATACTAGAAATAAAACCGTATGCTAATTATAAATATTGTTTTATAGATTTTTTTTTTAAATTAACACCTTTTCACTACCTTATTATAATAACTTTTCGAACTTCTAAGCTCATTGTCAGCCTGCAATAGCAGAAAATTTAAAAATGAAAAAGAAAATATAAATATTAATACATATATTAATTACATATATTTTCTTTCTCAATTTTTCTCCATAACATTAATCTTAAATTATTATTATTTGATTAAAATATACATATTTCTTAATTTCTTTTGGATTATGTAGCTTTATGTTTAATTTCTGTAATTCTGTTATTTTACTTACATATTTAATTATTTAAATTCTATTTCATCCATGGTACCATCCTCTCACCGTCTATACAGCTGACATTCAACCAATCCTAACTCTATCCTCACCACGTATGCCGATGACACATGTGTGCTCGCTGTTAATAATAACCCATTAATTGTATCCCAAAATATCCAATCCCATATCACAACCCTCGAAGAATAGTGTCGTAATTGGAGGATTAAGATAAATTCCAACAAATCCCATCAAATCACCTTTACCCTTCGTCCTAAACCTATTGACTGCCCTACAGTTTCATTTAATGATGTTACTCTTACCCCCTGTCGAACAGATCCGCTACGTTGGACTACATTTGGACAAACGATTAACCTGAAATCCTGACACAAGACTGAAAAGACAGGAAACTGCACGTCGATTTCGACTATTACAACACTTACTAGACAAACGGTCTAAACTTCCAACACATCACAAAAGACTGATCTACATGACTTTAATAAGGCCAATCTGGACATATGGAGTTGAGCTTTGGGGCTCCACTAAACCTTCGAATTCCTCTCGTATTCAATCTTTACAACCCAAAATCCTCAATGCTCCTTACTTTGTCACAAATAAAATCATACCTAAAGACCTTAATGTTCCCTATGTAACCGATCTAGCCCGAACCAGATATCATTCCTTCCATTATAAACTCCCTAACCACTCAACCCCCCTAGTTTCTAACCTTGCATCCTCTTCCATTCCTGAAAATCCCCCGAGGCGCCTGAAAAGAAGATGGGCACGAGACCAGCTAATGTAAAATGTCATTAGAGTGCTACCAATGGGTGGTTTCTCTACACGCCTGTAACACTCCAATTTAACTTAGATCAGATTTACTAAAAGTATTATACTGTACAGTTGTAAATAGCAATAAATAAACATTTAAAAAAAAAGTTTTATTTCCCATTTTTTCATCACTTAATTTTAAATAATTTTCATTTTGTAAATAAATTTAGTAAGTTGATACATTATTTATATTCCAATCAGTCTGTATATCCTTTTATTCGTTGATTGTTATCTTTTTTTTTCTTCTTATCCCAGATAAAGGCTTGAAATTCTTACCTAAACGTTGGCACCAAAAAAATGTTTTTACTTACGAGTAATTGTGTTCTTCACTGACCGCAACCCAACCATCTTCTTTTCATTTATATATTCACAGTCAACTTTTAACTCATCATTATAAACACAAAATAATTTAACTCAAATCTAGAGGATATTTTAGAATGAAGTGTTCTAACTGGCAATATGAATTTAGGGTCTCAAAACAAGAAAAATAAATTCCATACGAAGGTATGCCTGCTAACGTTTTGTCTAAATATTTTCATTTTGATGAATGACTTTATCATAAATAAATAAAGTCATATGTGATCCGACTTTATAAATGAATCGGTAATATAAACATTAAGATTAAATGTTATCGTTCAAACTAATGTAATTTTTCAAAGTTACTGCCTTCTGCATTAACGAAGGCAGATACCGGAAGATATTCCTCAGTAGCAGATTCCAAATGGTACTAGATAAGTTTTGTTCTCTCCAGGTCTGAAACCTGGATTTTTTGGTCTAAGGTGGCATTTAACAAAAGATCTATTCCTGATCAATGAGCATATTTCTTTAAATAAGGATTACAACTTGAGAAACAATAGCCCATATCCAGTGCTGCTCGATGACTGCTGCAGTGGAAGTAAGATGCCAAGCTTGTCATAATGCTCAAGGTGATAACTTTGAACAACATTCATAATGACGGGTTAACAGTAACATATATATAGATTGGGAGAAGATGGTTGGGGGTGTGGCCAGTGAAGACTAATTTATTCATGCGAATTTCAAGCCTTCTTCAGGGCTAAGAACAAAAGAAAACAAGATAACAACCATAAGGAGTAAAGGGATTACAGATTTATCAGAGAATAATAATATAATATAATAAATAACGTAATAGATACATAACTAAAGTCATGTAAAGGATATAGGCTATATGGGAATGTAATATTAAAATTAATAAAGAGCAATCAACAAAAAATTAATACTAAACTCTATTAAGTAAATTTATGTAGAAAATGAAAAATTTTCAAAATTAAAATTATGAAAAACTGAATAAAAATGGAATAAAACTTATATGTAAGCAATTAAATATATAAGTAAAATAACACGATTAAAGAAAGAAAATATAAAGTTATATAATCCAAAAGAAATATGAATATTTTAATTTAAGATAAATGTTATGGAAAAACAAATGAGAAAGGAAATATATGTAATTAATAAAATA
This sequence comes from Halyomorpha halys, assembly GCF_000696795.3. Taxonomy (NCBI): domain Eukaryota; kingdom Metazoa; phylum Arthropoda; class Insecta; order Hemiptera; family Pentatomidae; genus Halyomorpha; species Halyomorpha halys. The sequence goes on along the minus strand of NW_027107991.1, from coordinate 463,653 downwards.
TTTCTTTAATTTTCTTCCATGTGATTTTTTCCTAGTGTTTATATTGTTTTAAAGCTAATTTATATTTTAACGTAATTTTTAAATGTCGGGTATGAATTATCTGCCATTTTAGGCTGACAATAAGCTTAGAAGCTCAAAATCTTTAGTAAAATGAACTTTCAAGGAACAGAAAAAGGCTAAATTTTTATATAATAATTGATATAAAGAGATTATGAAATAAAACTTAAAAGTAAGCAACTAAATATATTAATAAAATAACAGGATTAAAGAAATAAAATATAAAGTTATATAAGCCAAAAGCGCACGTTGAACAAGCTTTTAAATTAATCTTAATATTTATATATATTGTTTTACCATTTCCCATGAACTTTTCAATCATAAAGTAATTCATAACAACAAAAATATTTCGAAAAAGGACATCTCTTCAAAGGAATTTCTTTTCTTGATTTGAGATCCTTAATTAATATTTTGAGTCAGGACATATAGCCCCTGTGTTTCAGTTTATATAAATTTTTTTTAACAAAGAAAATTTATAATTCTCGAAGTCTTACAATAACTAACGTTGTATTTATACATATATATATAAACAAAAATTAAGCCTTTAAAGAAATAAAATAAATTATAAATACTAATTATGAATTCGGTACAACCAATTAAAGTTGGGCAGCGAGAGAGATACGTGCCTGGAGAACGTGTCGCTACCGCACACGCACAAACACACAAAGAGGTTGCTTAGGATTCAGCTCAGGCTAAGAGAAAATACTGTTTAAGCCACCCCCAGCGCTGGCCGAGGAATACATTCTAATCGTCTCATTATTATAATTGTTCATTGGCAGCCATGCTAAATCTCAAAGCCGGCAGTTCCGTTTTTTTTTCTCTCCGCTACCGTTTGTTATACTGCTATTTTTTTTTTTGATGGTATTTTATAAGGTTTTCGATTACCGTTGGCGATTTCACGGAGTTCCGGAACCATGTAGCCATTATTTATTCGGTTTGTTCCGGGGAGGTCCCTGATAAATTCTCAACAGGTAGGAGTCGAGTCTGAATAGATTTAGCTTTGGTTTTACATTTCTTCCTGAAGGCGGCTTATTTATGTCGACAGATAAAAACCCGTCGGGTCGGAAAAGAGAGCTGATAAAGACCAATTAAGGATAGATTAAGTTTAACTTATTAACCCTCTACTGTGGTCACTTATCACTTTATCTTAAGTGATTTATTTATTTGTAAACCGTTATATATTCTTTAACTAAAGTAGAGAGACAGCACATTGTATATATCAGAAGGCAAACATTTAGAAAATGCGGACTAATCCAGCAACAGTTGGATTGTGGACTGCTAGTTGGTAGTGCTTCCTGGTATAAGAATCTGAATCTGGAATATTCCATCAAATCCTGCCGATGAAGTTAACCTATTGGATGAAGATGCATTATATAAGTACCAGCCAAGTAAACTATGTATATTACAAAGGTTAAGGGGAAAAACTCAATTCAAAATTGATTATTAGTAATTATCACATCATGAGCAAAAATCTGCCGCTATCTATGGCCAAGCATGCTAATCAGAAGCCAGTTAATCAGTAACCAAATGAACAAAGTCGACAACCGAAAACCTAAGCTAAACAAAAATAATACAATTCAAAATTTTTAAATCATAAGGAGTGAGTAGCCCAAGGAGGTAGAATAAGTAGAGGATAAAGAACAAGATCTTCAATACACATTTCACAGAAAAATTTAATAATCACACATATCCGTTCTAACTACCGGTTCACTTTCTTAAATAAAATTATATAACATATAGATAAAAATTGTTGATGAGAACAAATTATTTTTTACAATTTTAGTATACACTAGTACATGCGTATAGGATAATATTCCGTACAAAATTTAGAATTGTACATAATCTAAAGGGAAGTTTTCTTCACCTCAACAATTTAAAAGATTATTATAATCAACTCTCTAAAATGAAAATCCAGAATTAATTAAAATTCTATTCTTTATCATCATAAATCTCACTGAGTAGAAATTTGACTAACCTACGTAAAATTGTAACCCCTTTTTGATAACCTTACATTCACTTTTTTTCTTTTTACTATAATATCAAGAGTTAGAGATTTCATCTTTATTAATAATGCTTAATTTATTTTATTGTATTTATCGTCAGTATACATTATTTATTTTATCACCACTGACATTGTATATATTGATGCCGATAATATCTCCAAATATAAGCATAAATAGAATTAGACAGATTCCTCAAGCTATATTGGGACCCATCTATAATCGCACACCACAGTGTACGTAATAAAAGATCTAATCTTCTTATAAATTTGAGAAATAATTAATAGTATTTTTAGTTAAGATTCCGAAATAATAACAATTTATGGACGCACAACTGTAGGAAGGAAACTCTGAAAATTTAAGTAACTGGAGATCAAACTACAATAGCTGTACCATTTAGAATTCGTTTTGGTAACGTCATTTACTAAATAAATGAAAGAGCTAATTCTGAAGTCAGCGGTGATAAGTACAAATGGGTTGGAATTGCCACTTGATGTGCAAAGAGAGATTCAACAGGCGGATCTCTTGAACACAACTCGAATAGTCAGAAAATATTTTAAAGGATTTATATCTCCAGGTGGTTTATATCTTGGATTCAGAGTAGTTGACGAAGAACTGTTTCTTAATCAAGCTTTCAATATGTGGTTAATATTCTCACCCAATCACCAGGTTTACTCCCCCAACCCTATGAAGTAACCTCTTCTAATTGGAAGAGTAATTATCTCTTGTATTCACCAAACCACATTTTCACTCTACAATTAAGACGGGTAAAAAATATCTCACTAAGGTAACTCATCCCTATATAATTAGCACGTCTAGCATAAAACACTCATTCCTGTATTCATTGTAAAAATAAAAATATAACGTTGGAAAAATTAGAGGTTAGTTCTATTTTATATCTCCAAACCAAATCCAACAAAAAAATAATTAGTTACCATTACTAGAATGGTACATCTAGCTCCGATTTTATAACAAGTTTTACTGTCAAAAATAATATTATATCAAAATTTCCTAATGAACTAATTAAAACTTAAATAATTTAGGATATGATATTATTTGAGAGAGAGAGAGAGAGAGAGAGAGAGAGAGAGAGAGAGAGAGAGAGAGAGAGAGAGAGAGAGAGAGAGAGACTTTATAATAAAAGTAAGTTGTATATTTAATTATTATATAAATATTATTTTTTTTTTTTTTATTGCTTTCATTTTTCAATTACATGATTATTACTTTTTCTCGTGTAATATAATGTTAATAGTTGACCGTAGATTGATATGAGGAGAGGTCTTACTTTAGACGACATCTCTGTACAAGTCAACATAATAAATATACTTTCTTACATTCCATCCATCAATCATAAAGGTCTCAATCATAGCTCCGATTCGAATTCAACCAAAAAATTCAATTATTGTTGTTTGGATGGAAAAATTAGCCCCCAATTCTAACAAGTTTTGCTCTGAATGAACCTGGCTCATTGGCAAATACTGTATACATTGGCTTTAAGTAGTTTAATATTAATATTAATTACACTTCTTCGACTATTTTCAGATCTTCTTTACAACTAAATGGGATATAACTACCAACTGAATGAAGACGCATGTGCCTGAAGCGAATGCTATTTTGATTCAAACCTCAAAAGAGTTAGGTTTTACTTTGTAGCGGGCCTACGGAATGCAAATCTATCTTGGAAATATGGCTACGGTTCATAACCCCTAGAAAAAGTTGAGATTATTATTCTAAAAAATAAAAGGACTTAATTTTTATTTTTTTTATAATAATAAAATAGGTTCTATTAGGGAATAAGAAACTACTACAATGATAATAAGAATTGGCGTTCTGAGAATTCATTCATACCATATATAATATTAATAGTAAAAAAATAGCAAACACGAAGAAATAAATTACAAATATGATATTTACAAAAAAAAAAATCACTAAAGATTCACGCCTAAACCAATAAGGACCTTAAACAAAATAAATATTTTTTTGTTTACAAAACACAATCCATTGTTACTAAAACAATAGTAAACGCTATGAATATAATAGATTAATATATTTTGAGATAAAGCTATTTGGAACAAGATAACAAAAATGATTTTTTTTTTTTTAAATTAACATAAAAAGTTTAAAAGCACCCTCCCACGCACGCATTTAAGACCCGTGTTACATTTTACAAATAACCCATTGTTACTGAGGGAGTTTTCAACCACGAGGCAAACCATTATTCAAAAAACGTTCACAGACAATAGCGCCACTGATTCAAATCTGAAAATGAAAAATCCCCCGTTGACGCTATAAACCTCCCGGGCCGTTGACAGGGGGCATAATAAAGTGATAAATAACGGAAAGTGTGAGAGGAGCGGCGGCTAAGGGTGTATGAGGGGCCCGCGTATATGCTGTTTCCTTGGAAACCCGTAACGAGTGTTTATGCCGCTTCGTCAGATTAGTACATGCAGCGTCTAGTGAGCTCAGAGGAAGCAGGAAAAAGTTCCAAGAGTTCAGGAAATGAAGGTATATAAAGCGTATGGTTCCTGAAGGTGGGGATACCAAAGTGAATTCAAATGAAATTCCACTGTCAGTACAGATCATTTATAACCATAATACCAAGAGAGAAAAAATGCATTCATATATCATATATATGATTGTAATTTATGGGAAAACATAGTTTTATATCTGAAACATATTGAAACCAGGATTTTATTTTAGGTTGTTTCGCTCATTAATGAGTAAAATTCTCCAGTGAAGTTTCGTATCTCCTGGTATGGCTTACCGATGTTAGCAAACGGCGCGAAAGGGCTGGAATGGGAAAAGAAGTAAACTTTTCTGATAGGAGGTGCAAAGTTTAGTAGAAAAATAATCGACTATCTGGTATTTCTCTTGGTCCCTCTGTTATGCCCCATTACCATATCAATATTAAACTAACATAAACCTAATGTTAGCGAAGTTGTATCCTCTCGTCTAGCGAAAATCTATATTATAACCTGATACAACCATTCTCACTTATAAAACATCATAAAGGGCATTACATATGTACGGTTGTGAAGTCCGAGAAGCCTCCTATACAAAAGTAAATAAAATACAGTCATTAAAACAATAAGATCCTAAAAATCGCAGCAAGTGCCCCTTGTCTTGTGTAATAGTCAATTGCATCTTCAGTTACAATTGCCATAAACAGATGAATTCGTCATATTAAAAAAAAAATTACAAAATTCCATTTTCAATTACCTGCAGAGTCCTGTTCATAATGAATAGTATTAGTTCATAGTACAAGTGTAGAAACTAGTGTGGTAATAATACTAATACTTATTTTTCTCATAATAGGGATGACTATTAGTGATATTACAGAAATTAAAAAAATTTCGATAGTAAATACGAATTACTATTGTACAAGTCAGTGTAATTGAATTACTGAATTATGAACTATGTATTTATTTATTTATATGATTATTATTTCTATATATATTTTTTTAAATAAAACATTACTTACATTTTCTTCCACATATTTCATTAAGTTTATTTCTTTATTTACATGAAAACTGTTTCTGAATATTTTTTTTAATATTATTTTATAATTATTTCGTAAAATTCTTACCTATACCATATTTTTGTAAAAATAATATTCTTTTAATTTATTGATAGATATTACAATCTGCCACACAGTTGTGGGCAATAGGTAATAGTGATGAATGATCACATTCATACTAAAATAAGAATAAAAATAAATCAATAAATGAAAAAAACACATAAAAATAAATAAAATCTCTCTTAAAATATATACAAACAGAAGGATAAAGAAGATGAATATAATCAAACTATGTGTATGAAAAAAAATAATATAATCTCTAGTCACATTTACACTCTTATATACAATATTTACACAATCGACTTGAGGATTCCTGAGCCCACTCTACACATGTGGGGGTAGAGCAAAGCTCAAAGAATCCCTGGTAGTGAGCCAGTGGAGGCTGAGGAACTGCGCAAACACTGAACAATATATTTTATCTTCTATTAGTATCAACTACTATATACTTAATTTATTGTTATGTATATTTCCAAGTTTGTTTGTTATTATTTTATTTTTATGATTCACTGAATTAAGGTTGTTATATCGTTTTGTTTTTACAGCCTTGATGAAGGACTGGTTTTGGTTATTCGCGTATCTTTGCTGACCACACCCCGACTATTTTTTTAATTATTTAATAATTTCAGCATTGTAAATCGTCAGGGGTGTCTTTTTGCACGAGACTAAACCTCCACTACATCAATTGTTAAAAGAAAAGAAAATTGTTGTAATAAAAATATAGTTTTAATTATAATTATTTAAATTATTAAATATTAACATTAAATATTCTGTATCATACATTTCCAACAAATTATGAAAAATCTTTAGTACATATAACAAGTTGAACCGAATCTTACTTTATAAACAATCATGTTAACCGAGAACCTTAATTTTATTCATAATCATTCTCTAATAAAGTAAAACAGCATTTATACAAGCTGGGCATTAATCATAATAAATATTACGACAGATTACATATCACACACGTCGTCGACTCTATCTCATACCTTCAGATGTAGACATGGAGATTTGAATATAAAAAAACAAAAACAAAGAATTCCTACCATGTTTACTCCAATCCGTAAAGTGGCATAAATCCCTCGTTAAAACGGCAATATATCTTCCGAGGAGAGGAGCCGGTGACACGGCAAACTCGCATACATTATATTCCTTGAATATTCATCTATATTAACCAGGTGACTCTGGAAGATCTCTGCCCACACAATAAACTGATTAGAATACTCCCCAACAGAGCTCGGTGTTGATCTCTCCATGATGGATAGTCTCATCAATTACTGCCGCGAACAATTAGGCATTGAAATTCATTATTGGTAGTTGGTTTAGAAAACAAGAACGGTTCTTCAGTCTATGAATATGCACGAAGCAGTCTTATAGTGGATTACAACGAATGAGTGAGTCAAAGAGCATTTGAAGGCAATAAAATGTTAAGCCTAATGATAGATACAGTTACTACAAATCGGCTTCTGATGGTACAAGAGCAAGGTGGAAAATAAATCAGTTATTTCACTACAATTTTTATTACCCAATGAAAACAAGTCTAAATTGATGAGTCTGCCAAGTATAGCTAAGAGGAATAAAAAATGGCGGCTATTTAAAAATACGAATTTCCATTTGGAGCTCCATATCTTTGAAACTACCTACAACGCTAGAAAATCTATAACATTATTTAAAGAAGAGTAAATTCTCTAAAACATGGCCCCCAGTAGAACTGTTTTCGGTCAATAGTTAGAATGTTTTACAAAGCTACATATCAAGAAATATATTCTGAAAAATCAGTAGTTAGTGAATTTATTGTGGGAAATCTTTATCTCAGCAACCATTGGACGTACAGACGCCTGGAAGCCCTCAAATTAAAGATAACTTAAAGTGCTATAACGTAATTTAGGACTTTGATCTTCGTAGGAGTAATAGTTTTCATAATATTTGGCAAAATAAATTCACGAAATGTTGATTTCTAGTTGTTCAGACAAAATTTATGATTTATGAAAAATTAAATCTTAGAAACCATTGGACTCATTACCAGTGATGCGGCGAGAGGGATGCGCTGGGATCTCTTGAGCTCTGCTCTACCCCTCACACGTGGGGGATAGAGTGGGCTCAGGGATCCTCAGGTCGATTCTGTAAATATTGTATATATTATTTTATCATTATGTTATTTTATTTATTTATTTTTCATACAGATAGTTTGATTATGTTCATCTTGCCTATTCTTTTGTTTGTATATATTTTAAGAGAGTTTTTTATTTTTTTAAAATTTATTTATTTATTTTTTTATTTTAGTATGTATGAGATCATTCATCACTATTACCTATTGCCCACAACTGCGTGGCAGATTGTAATATCTATCAATAAATAAATCTATTAAAAAAAAACAAAAAACCATTGGATGTAAAGATAGCATTACACTTAAATTAAAGATAGTTTGAGGTACTATAAAGTAGTTTTTAAATCTTGGTAGGGGTAGTAGTTTTTAGTATTTGCATACGAATATGAATTTTGCCCAAACAGAAATCAATTTATTTTAGCAAATATCATGAAAACTACTGCTCCTTAGAAGATAAAATTCATAAACTACTTTATAGTATGTTAAACTAGCTTTACTTAAAATTCACGACGAAGTCCTGAAATTCAGGTCAAGACATAGGCACAAATAGATAAGTTTTTGTTTATTTATGTATTTTTGCTGACCGCTTCCCGACAATCTTCTCCTAATAAACTAGCTTTAATTTGAGTGTTGCCAGATATCCGTATGGTTTAAGGTTCCCGAGATATTATATATTTCTCTCAATATAACTCACTAACTACTGATTTTTATGGAATGTTGCTTTTTAAAAAACTGTATCTCGGGAACTATTCAACGATAGCACCTCTAATAGGGTCCAAATTCTAACAAATTTACTCTTCCTTAGATCATGTTCTATTAGGTTTCCTAGCGTTATAGGTAGTTTACAAGATATGGTACACGGAATGAAGAACTGCCAGTTTGTGTTACCCTAACTATACTTGGCAAACTCATAAATTGTATATAGTTTTCATTAAACTAATCAAAAATTGGGGTTAAAGATCTTATTTTTTTCCACCGGGCTCTTGCACAATTTCTATTACCAGAATGTTTTTAACCACCCTTGCACTCTCTCCTTCTTTATCTCCCTCTCTTTCATTTTATTTATATATATTAAAATAGCACTATTGTAAATTTACAGCATAAGGATAACCGTTATTGATAATTAAAGCTTCATAGAAACAATTGTTTTGGGGATACAGCACTCAATAAGGCTAAAAAAGTCAGTGCATGATATCTGTAAGAATGGTATCTGATTCAGATGATGTCTGTGTTTTATTTTTTCTTATAAATGGCTATAATGTACTTGGAGATGTATTATTTTTTGTTTCAAAATTAATTTGGAATAATATTTGTTTATTTTACACATTTAAAAGAATTTTAAATTTACTACACTATACTAACTATTTTGCAACGGTAATTAGATAATTTTTTTTTTTTTTGTCATAGATCAGAATACTACTTTGGAATTAAAAATTAAATTATAATATCAAATATAACATTATCAACAATTATATTGTTAGTAAAGTGATAGATTGTAATAATCAGTGTAAAATTAATAGAATTAGAATAAGTGAAATTGGATAATAATATATGATTGACTAAAATGAATTTTAACAAAGACAGAATAGCCTGCAACATTTTGATAACAATGTTAGTTAATGTAAAATGTAATATTAAAACAAAGAGTGTAAGACTATATGGATATTTTTTATTATTATTGATCAACAAACCTGAATCAAACAAAAAAATTAAATATATATAAATTCAAAATTAAAATTAATTAAAAACTTTAGAACATTATATTTTAGATAGATCACTTCCTCAATTAATTGTTATTATTATATGCAATATGAAAATGATATGTATTTGACTGTTTTCTTAAATCAAATAGTTTTGAATTTAAAATCACATAAATTTCTTCTTCACCTTTATGATGAGACTGTAATACAGTTAATCAGCTATATGAGAATCAACCAAAAAGCGCAAGTTATGAAACTGAAAATAAGCAAGAGGTTGGAAGAGGCAGGAAATAAATCCGTTGCCAAGGGAACCCTAACAAGTGTTTACAACCCCAGGAGCCCTAATGAAGGTAAAAAGAGAGCTGAATTAAATATAACACGGCGAGAGTAGCCCTGGGCAGTCAGTGCTATGTTCTACAGGATTGCATTAACATAACCAACAATAAGCATAGGTACACAGATAGGCTACGACATGGTCCCGGCGTGGCGCATTTTAGGTTTACGGCTGCACTACACGTGTCACATTAAATCCCATCGGTCCCAGAACTATAGACAGAACCCGCGGGTCTGTAAGCAAGGTGAGGTAATAAAATGTCACAGTCTTAAAAGGAGCTTTGAACAAATAAAGTTTTCTGTAAACGTGTTCGAAAAAAGTTAAACCCTTATTGACTACCAACTTATTGTCACATATAACTTACCAAATACCCTCCTAGAAAGTAGTAGAGTTTCATTTAAAAAATAATTTATACTTCAAAAAGTAGTTTAAAAAGTGTCGTTTTACTTCTCTGAAAATTGTTTTAAAGTGATATAGGAAGTTTGTTCTTGTTTAATGGTGATCAAAACGTCTCTAGTCTTATATTTATTTTATTATTATTAATTTGATATCATACTATGATAGTAAGTTTTTTAAAATATTAATTCTACTGTTTTATCATCGTACATGAGAATTGTTGATATATTCACGTTTAACCCAAAACTATTAAGGTGTGATGTGAAATATTGGCATTCCTAAAAGATACGGCTAATTTTGATATTTTTATTACAACTTTGGCATATTATGCCATCTTACGTATATTAAACAATATTTGTTTTTTGCCTTTTAAATTGTAGTTTAATAATCATCGTGGTGTCTTTTTTTTGTTATTTGAATTTTTTATAATATGGGATTTAATATAATAAATGTTTTTTTTTTAATATTTATTTATTGCTATTTACAACTGTACATTATAATACATTTAGTAAATCTGATCTCGGCTAAATTGGAATATTACAGGCGTGTAGAGAAACTACCCACTGACAGCACTCAAATGACATTAGAGTTTTACATTGTCAGGATTGGAAGAGGATGCAAGGTTAGAAACTAGGGGATTTGAGTGGTTAGGGAGTGTATGATGGAAGGAATGATATCTAGTTCGGACTAGATCGGTTACATAGGGAATATTAAGATCTTCATGTATAATTTTATTGGTGACAAAGTAAGGAACACTGAGGATTTTACGAAGGATTTAATACAAGAGGAATTCGAAGGTTTAGTTGAGCCACAAAGCTCAACTCGATATAATTATTGTAATATTATATATTACAATATATGTTCAAGAAATATAGGTACTGTTTGCTATTTGTTTTCATAATCTGGGACAATATGGGATCTAACATACAATAACATGGGGTCAAAAACGAATAATAAGCACTTTATGTCTTTGTGCTTCGAATTTTATTTCTGACTATGATGTTTTTTTTTATAATATGGATTCGAATATACAATAATATGGAGTCTAAAACGTACAGTAAGCACTTTTTGTCTTTGTATTTCTAATTTTAGTTCTAATAACTACCATACTTTTTTATAATATGGAGTTGAATATACAAATATATGGGGTCTAAAACGTACAGTAAGCACTTTTTGTCTTTGTCTTTCGAATGCTAGTTCTGGCTATTCTGACTTCTGATATGGAGTATAAAACAAATATTAAGCACTTTATGTCTTTGTGTTTCGAATTTTCGTAATATGAGATCTAATATAAGGTAAAATTTGTTATTTGTTTTTATACAATATTGTGTAATGTGGAGTCTAATATACAATAATATGTAGTATAAAACGAATATTAAGCACTTTATGTATTTGTGTTATGAATTTTAGTTCTAATAACTAGCATGCTCTTTTTTATAATATGGAGTAATAATCTAAAATAAGGTAATATTTGTTAATGTGTTTATAAACTTTGATTCTCAATTTTCAAAGATTTCAAGGTTTTGGAAAAAAACAAAACAAAAAAACCAAATATCTCTAATACTTATTAACTGGGGCAAATTTACCTGTAGCATATCCATGCTTACTCCTATGGCTAGTATTATGATCTCTTATATACTAATATTTTTTTTTTTTAAATTAAATAAATAGAAACCTCTTTATTTCTTCAAAAGCCCAATGTTTTGACCAATTTGGCCATCCTCAAGGACAATCTTGAATACAAATTTTCACTCAAATCAATAATTAAAAAAAAAAAAATGCAGGCAATTCTGCCCAAGTCATCGATTTTAGTCAAAATTTCCCCATTTTGTCACTCTTCACATTAATATTAAACATTTTAACTACAGATCAATTTAACATTATTACACTTTCTTTTCACAACAATTTTGGTTCTCAAGTTCAAGGCCTCAAAGAAAAAGATTAAAGTGATGATTTTATATTAATAATTTTCATGTCATATATATTTATAATAAAATATTGTAGCCAGATATGAATTATAATAATTTATTGTATAATCGTTACATGTAGATAAATATGGTGCTAGTAACCGATAGCTAATCTTCTAATAAATGTTAGTCAAAATCTAATTTTTAAAATTTGCTGAGGTAATTAACGTGAATAATGACTTAAAATTAAAACAGACTGGTTACAATTTTTTTCCTAATTCTTGAGAGAAATCCTAACTCGAGAAACAAATATTTAGAAAAAATTAACATAGCCGCAATTATATAAAATGTAAATGCAAATTGTTTGTTAGCGTTACATATGTCGTCCATTTCATCTCCAGTCAAGCATCAATTCCAGTTGCTCTGAGTGCTGGGCCCTCTGAATGCTATCTTTATTAATATTTAATTAACATGCTTTCCAGGATGATTAATTACCCTGATGACGATTTAAATATTCAACAGGAAAAGGGTGTGGATTTTTAAATTGAAAAGGTTAATTAACATATTAGAGATTTATTGACTAATTGGCTAGATTGTATCAACCCGCAACTATTGAAAAGGTAACTCACTTTCTATCTCTTGAGTTTATCTATTCTCACAATAGTTGTGAACATATTTTAATTAATTAACCCGAATTAAATAACAAACGACACCAATTACTAATTGATATTTTATTGTTATTGGTTTGTCCCTCTACTCCGAGGTTTGTGTAAACTAATATAAAATATCCAGATTAGTTATTTTTAAAAATTATGGAACAAAAATTCTAAAATTTATGTAATGTATTTATACTGTTACTGTAGCCGTGAGACAACCCTGTGGGTTCGGTAGCCCTTCGGAGTCCACCCTGCCTCCATAATGTGATTACCCTTAATTGAAGAAAAGTCTGATGGTTGAGCGTGACAGGCACAAATCACCTTTTTTTTTTTTTTCCTGGTACAACCCTGGTTTAAAAAAACAGTACTTCTTTACAAAGTACCTCTGGCACTTCATGGGTTGTAGTGGTACAGATTTTCATTTTCATTTATTTCAATTCTAAAAGCAGATTGATCGGAATATCGGAAAGCAGATTGATAATTCAGTCTCCGTCGAAAACAAAAATACATATATATATTCCTATATTAGACAAAAATAATTAAGGAAAACATAATAACTAATTATACATATAAAGTGAAAATTCTCCTAACGGGCTCTCCACTGATGAGAACTTTTCCCTGTTCTGAATATTTTTTTTACACCAGACGGGTGACATATGGTTTTTATTATACTTTTGCCTTCTTTCTAGTGGACGCTCTATGTTACGATCAACATAAATAAAATACCACTTAGTTTGGAAGAACTTCTAACTCCTTGTTCACATTTTGTATTTTTATTTTTATAATGTATTTCCCAGTACTTTTTCTTTTGTACTACCGATGCTTATTGTTTTAGAAGTGTTCGACTTTTTGTTTAAATATGTGATCTAGAGATTTTTTTTGTACTTTAATCTCAGCATTACGAACGATTTTTGCGACAGTTCACAGTCAAGGCGTATACCTATGACAGTTAACGCGACTGTTATTCCACTGACATTACATGCACTATTAAACGATCACACCAGACTCAGGTGCACGTAACACGTCACTAAGAGAGCCGTGACAGTAAACACTGTTATAACTGTAACTATCAAATGGTTACACCATAGTAGTGTCTAACATTATCGACGCAATAACGGAAACTGTATGATAGTTCACTGTCAAGGCTTATACATGTGATATTAAGATGACAGTAGCTTCATTGATATGATTTGGACAATCAACAATCACACCAGAACCAGTGCGACAGTACAATCATACAGTTATAGTTTTAACGATTCTCCAAGAGCAGGTAATGTGCCAGGTATTTGTCAGATAAAACGGATATCTTCAAAGCGCTGCGAAGTAGCACTACTTATTAGTTAGTATCCATAACAGAGCAATTGACACCTCCAGTCATAAATCACTGCCTTTTCTAAATAAATTATTATTTGAATCTCTTTTATGTGTAAAATAAACATTTTCTATCATGAATCTTTTTGTATATTTACTGGAACAGGCTACAACCTAGCGAGAATCACGAATAAAAAGCTAGCCACTGATAAGGTTTAATATAATGAACATATGAATTATACATATATATTTTTTGTACTAATATATTAATATCATTAAAAAAAGTACTACAATTATATTGTCGTATCTAGTTTCTTAAAATCTGTTATTATTTTTTTTCAAATACCCATCAGCGGACATTTCTCTCTAGCGGACAAGATATTAGATGTCCGTTTGTTATTAAGTTTCACTGTATGCAATGCTCGATGGTTGATATATTTTTAACTGCTCGAATAAAATCTGACAGCCATAGCGAAAAAATGTGTGCTCATAATTTATAATTTTACAACTGCACATATTTTCCTGATCATATCGCATCAACGCTTCCATAATAAATGGGAGTATCTTTCCACTCACCCGATCTCATGGAAATTATTAAGTTATTTTCTTCATTTTTTTGGGTATTTACTGATTTTAATTTGATCTTCATGATAGAACATTTATGTTTTGTTCAATAAATAATTTCTTTCATTTTTGTACATCGTATTTTATAATTTAAATTCACATTTTATGTTATCATTATTATAATTTTCAATACAATACATAATGGGTTAATTTAGTATGTAAAAAAATTATCACATTGGTAACAAAGTATCAACAATTTTAAGAAAAATTATAATTGAGATATTATTGCCTAATAATTCTTAAATAAATGTACAAAAATTAAATAGGTAAATATTTCAGTACGAAACAAATTTCAAATTTACTTAGCATTCAGACAAGTTGTTCCAGCAGAAAAAAAGGTAAAAGAAAAATAAATATTTAGGTTCAGTTACATCTGTGCTGTTTTGATAAGGGAGTTTTAATTCCGTATAATTTCAGCTGGTCCCTGCAAGAGGAAATGAAAAAGCAAACACCGAAAAATAATAATGTTTGCAGGTGAAATAATCACACTAAATCTTCACAAACTTTTATTTATCCTGGAATAAACATTTTTTAAATTCCTTTCTCATTTTAAAGAGATTGGTAAACAGAGTTTTTGAATTTGATTTTAAATGTTGTAAGAATAAATTATAGTTAAGCAATTAGTTAAAATGAATTATATCGTTGAATTTATATTTCAAAATTAATAGAGTATATTTGCCAGTGTTGGCTAAAAATTAGGTATAGTTGAAACTTATAACTAAAATTGCCATGGATACGATATTTATTAATCAATGGTTCATTCATGAATAAGTGTCGTTGCCATGGCAATTTTAGTAATTAGTTTCAACTATACCTAATATTTGCCCTATCTCTAATAGTTGCTACTTATAACTGTGTATTTCGTATTTTAGATTATTGAAACTGACGCAAAGCACATGGTTATTTCTTAAATGGGTATATGTATTTAAAAGGAAACTGCACAGTGTGACTTTTTAATTTTAAACCTATGACCTGGTAATTTTCAATCAATTATCTGAATCAATTATTAAGGCTTGTAGATTTTTTAGACCAAAATAGAAAACTATTTTGATTGGACCCAGCACGCCAAAAAAATTTAGATTACTTATTAAATAATTTACTTTAGATTCGACTGAACTTAGATTATAAGGTTTTCTCTAACTGCTAAAAAAAATCTGGCACCGCACTTGAAAAAAGAAAATTGATATTTACTTTGTAATAGGATACATTTCACATTACATATAATTTAATAGAAATATTTCATATTCACATGATAAGAACCAGACCATGCTCGAAAATCTATACTGTTTATTTTATTGAAATTTACCACTGTTTAAATAAAAGTACCGATGAAATAAGTAATAATTACTATAAAATATGATAATAGCTTGTAAAGGAACTATCAATTAGGAGCATAACTTGAATTCTTCTGATTTCCAAATGTAAATTCATACTGTTATTAGTAGCAAAAACATTACTTCTGATCCAGAAATAAATATTTCAGTGATCAAATTTTTCAAAATGAAATTCTTAAATTATAGGCCGTTCCGATAGACTTATGATATTACATGTAATGTCAACTTTATCTCAGTCTCCTGACCTCCAAGTTTCAAATAAATATTAAAGAGTTGAAACATGGAATCAAACAAAGTAAATTAAACTTTGACTACTGAATGAGCAGTATAAGAAAAGTAGCTGTTAATGTTTCGTTAGATTGCAAATTTAACAATCCTAGAAATGGACTGGTTTTAATTACTATTTTATTTGTATATTCTAATCGCTTAAGGTCTTTGGCTCCTCTAACCCCACTCTAACCTTTTTTTTCTTTTATTACTCTCGTCTAGGGTCCAGTTTTCATTTCGTGGGGTTGCTACAAAAATAAATGTTGACTCCCCAGTCGGATTTGAACCAGCGGCACTGCAGTTCTCAGGTTGCAAAGCCTCAACTTTCTGAACTACAGACGATCCTTGTCTCCTCTAAGTGCTTCCTTCAATCGTTAGGGTCTTTGCCAACACCATCCAAGTCCTAACTTAAAGGGAATCCGACAACCTCAGTTTTGGTCTCCCTTTCGTTCTTGTTCCATGAACTGGCTGTATTAGCTAATGTTTTGGTATTTCCCCAGCAAAACATCACTCTGTTACTCTAACTCTGAAAACATCAGCCTCTTACTGCGTTTCTTTCATTCTTCTACAACTTTAATGCCTCCTAAAATTTAAGTGGAGAACTTTCTGTCGAAGATCAGGAGTTCATTGTCTGTAACCTTAGGTGTTGTCTAACACTCAGATTCATACAAAAGCAATATTTTATTGAGGTGAAGCTTAGTCTTCTCAGAAACTATTCGCCTTTCAGCATTTCTTAGGCCAAGGTAGCATCAGTTGGCAAAGGTGATCTTCCTTGTAATATCAACATCAATGTGCTTATACTATCTGACGATATATACTCAGATGAACATACTCCGGAACCTCTTCGAAGCTACTAAATACTTATCATTCTTAGCCAGAAACCAGATTCTGTTGAAGAATTCAGAAACCAGTTACTTGGTTTCACAAAGTTTATTCATTTAGAGAAATTCGACACTAATATTTATCATAACCCAATATTATCTTTAGTTAGGGTATGGAAAATAGAATCATCAAACTTTTAGAAAATTCTAATAATCTTTCTCTAAAAACTAAGTTTTTATATTTCTTACAAAACCTCGATAAAAATTTCCAGACAGAAGTGGTAGGGATAATAGAGGAAATGATAAAGGACGTTTTTGAAATTGCAATAAATTGGTTAGTGATTGGATAAACTAGAAATGCCTGTTAAATAAATGAATAGAGGAAGGTAAATGGCTATCCGAGAGCTTTAAATCAGTTTACGACCGCCCGCCACCTGTTGGATCCGCCGTCGGGGGAGGCAACATTACTCAAACTTTTCTATCAATACTCCTTTTAATGCCACCATTATCCAACTAATGCAATTATATTAATATTTTCCTTCATTAATTATTGACGCCTTTGAAAGACAATTATTGTCAACAATTAAGCTAAGAACTTATAATTGAAAGATTGTATGTATCAGTAATCAATTTTATAAATAGTACTAATATTAAACTTAAAACATTTTTTTTTCCAAGTAAGAGAAATTAGAAAAATATCGGCTGCCTACAAAGTATGAAAAACATATATACTGTGAAAAGCTTCTTAACGGTCACCCCTGCAAAATGGAAACTTCTCTAAATGGACAATTTTATTTAGGTATACATTTAGTGCATTTGAACCCCTCTATTACGGAACCCCTCCACTCTGGACAGGGACACCAATTGTATTCTTCATCAGTACTTTCCACCCCTCTGTACTGGGTATATAAAAATCATAACTAAATTTTTTGGGTAACTTATTTTGAGAAAAAGTTATATGGTATGCTTTTTTTTTACAGTAGAACATTAACGAAAATTTATATTAAATAAAAAGTACCCATTATGCATATGTTGTTATTTAATTATTATAGTAATATAAGTAATGAATTATTTATTATTATTATTTTAAATGGGTGAGAAAATCCTTTAAAAAACAGTAAAATATTTTATGAAAATAAACACACAAAAAAAAAAGGATAATGGAATTCAATGTACTTTATTCTATGTAATAATGTCGTAATAACCACCTCTAACCACCAGCCTCCCCACCCCTTTGGTTTGTTCTACCAAAATTTAACCTAATGTAATTAGTAAATGTAATTATGTAAAATGTAATTATTATCAAGAAAATAATACTAGATACAAGAAATTTATAATAGATTATCCCAAAACAATATACTAAATATTGTACATTATATATCCAGGCATTAAAAAAAAAAATGTATAGATAAATCCTGAAGATGGAGGAAAGCCCTCAAAAATATTTATGTAACATTGACCTTAAAAGGAAGGACTTTTCATAAAACTACTTAAGATAAAAAGAAAATATTTTATAAGTTTACATTTAAATCCACCGAGAATAATTCAGGCGAGGAAATCAGATTTAAAATACCGTTGTATTCTGCACGAAAGTCATTTTATTAGTAAAATACTTACAAATCTTAATGTTTTAAATTTTTAATACAAAAATAATATAGAATAAACAGTTATTTAAAAAATAATGAAGTGAAATGAGTATTGAGTCATATTTCTCTCTTTTAACTTCGCAACAATAGAAAAAGACAACGGATTTTTCTAACAGAAAAAAATCACAAAACCAAGAAGATATTTGTCTTAATAGCTAAAAGAGAAAACTATTAATATTTCTCAATAGCATATTCTGTGAACAAAAGAACACAAATGACCACTATGCGTGCCAAGTACTCAATCTCCTCATCACAGCTTGCCTGGCAAATCTTTCAAGTCAGGTTCATTATGTGCAGAATGGACCTCTTTGTAATACCGCCAATTTCTTTCAAACGGAAATAACGTAAAAATCTGTTGCGGAATACAGTTAGATGGAGACTAATGACTGAAAAACATTATGATCTATGAACGTTTCATCTATTTATTTTCTTTTATTTCCCCATTTCTGACATGCAAGGGGTTACCTACAGGGTACTAGCATATTCTAACCATGGATCACCACAGATATAAAAGTCAACGTTCTAGGCCGGATTTGAACCGAGACAGTCAAACTTCCTCACCAACAAACGACCCTTGATCATTGTAAATAATCAACACTGAAAAAGCTAATAGACGTAGTAGAAAACGATACATTGCACAATACAAAAATAATAAAATATAAATTCCCTTATATGATTTATTTAATACAATATTAAGGACAAACTGAATCCCGCTACGGCACCAACAGCAATTTTTCAGCCTCGTGTGACCGTTGGCAACTGATCTATCGACAGCTGTAATTACGAAATACATAAATAAGAGATTTACTTTGAAATAGCTCCCACACAGATTCCAACAGCCTCTTTGTCGGATGAATTATTCATAATGGTGCCCCATAAACGACTTTAGAACTTGTGGTAAGTGTTTAGTATTATAATATATAATTATACGATGTATGCATTAGTGTTCCTAGTCGTATATTGTAAACGGCAATAGGAAACAAGCGGTATTGAGGGAGGTACCAAGCGATACCGACATCGGAATGTATCAACTGTATCAACTTTCACAATGTTTAATCATTGTAGATAGAACTAGAACCAATGGGGAATAATAAATAAATCAAATTAATAAAAGGAAAATGGTCCGTGTACCGCCAAAATAAATCAAATAGAAAATCAACTATTTATTATGAGAAAACGTTTCGCCCCAAGTTGTAGGGCTTCATCAGAGCTAAAAAAGATGCAAAAAATTAAAACTATGTAACAGAGTAAGAGAATAAGATAAAATGAAACAAAATTAACTATGATGTGGTTATAAATTACGTAAAATATGTGAAAATCATTATAAAAAAATAAAATATGTGAATTAAATTTACTTGGTTCATTTTTATATAAATGTTCACATATTTTACATCATTTTTAACCACACAATAGCTTATTTTTATTCCATGTTATCTTATTTCCTTTTTTCTTGACTTTTATTTTATTTTTATTAAATAAAATATAATTATGGACTTCCTGGGAATCATCATCAGATGCATGATAACAAGTGAGGATCGTGATGTTTCAGGAGTGGGCATGCATATACGGCAAAGTTTATTTATACATTTTTTTATATATATTTATAATTTTATATTACTGTTTTATCTATTATGCATATATTACTTTGTATATGTGCAATTTTCATATCTATTACTCTCTTTTTTTAGTATTGATATCTTTAGTCTTGATAATTATCACTTATAAAAAAATAAATACATTAAAATAATGTTTTTTTTTTTTTTTTTGTATTGATGTATATAGAATGCTCTCTTAAATTTTAATTGAAAATAATGGTAGATGATGTTGGATTTTTTTGTCTATATATTTTTGATATGTTTAAATTTTTTATTATTTATTATAGAGTTGATTATGAATCTATTCCATGTTTTATTTAAAAAGTCATGTTTGAGGAAGAGAGAAAATTGTAAAATTAAAAATAATGGAATATATATATACATATAAAGAATTAAAAAAAAATTCTAGAAAAAGTAAAAGTATGTAAAGAAAAAAAAGAACATTTTGTGTTTCAAAATAATTTTTTTCTTATAGTCTTTAGTATGTTGTGTATGAGACAACCCAATATAGTTGGGCAGCACATTTTTAGTAAAGTGCTTTCATCTCTTAATATCACAATACTCTCTCAATGTATACGATATTATAAAAAAGTAACGATGAGACAGATGGATAAACTGATCTGTGGCCGCCTCTAAAAGTTAAGAAAGAGTTCCTCCCTAAGCGATAATAAAGGAGACCAAAAAACAAGCCTAGCCACCCCACCTCCTTGTGATACTGCAAGGAAATTCAAAGTTTCCATTATAATTCAGTAACGAGAGGAATAGGACGGAAACTGAAACTTTTAATATGATTAATCCCTATTCAACCGGCTCAAAAAGATTTTCAACCGTGAACTTTTTTTTTAACAAAATAAAATCAACTCCTTATTCAGTCAAAACGCGATTCTTCTCACGTATAGAAAGAGAATCAAAGACTGAAAAAGAGAAGAGAAAATTATGTAAAATTTCAATCTGAAAAGGGAAATCAGTTGTAACCTTTTTGAAAACTCGTTTATAAGGAAGTTTTTTAAGAGGAGGGTGGGGGGTAGAGTGCTGGGGAGAAGGGGACAGAAAAAGAAAGATAATTTTTAACTTCGTTAATCTACAGCGAAATAACAAAATTAGGAAATGGTTTCTTGGACTGAAAAACAGATTTTAATGAATATTCCCAACTTTCTGTAGGTTAATTACAAAGTTTCTTTTTTCTTCCAAAAATTGTATTCATGATTAAAAATTTATTAATTAGTATAATTTAGCTGATAATATGAAAAAGATTTCGGATATAATAAAACCTTAGAAATATAGCATGATACAAAAATGCTACGATTAAAAGATATTTATCAATTTTTATTGGAAAATAACATCTCTACCTAAACTATGTAACTTCGTAATATTTTTTTTTCAAATTTAGACTGCTATTGTTTAAGCAATAGCCTAACGGTAAAAAAAGCAGCAGGAATAAATTTCGAATGATTTAAAAAAAAGACTAAGTACCCGGGTTCGAATCCAGTTGTGGCAGATAATTATTTATTCTGTTACTGCAGACGTTACCCAAACCTATGGGCTTGTGAGTCCTCCTGGGTCATAAAGTAGGTCCCTTAATTGGAGGAAAATCTGGCTTTAAAAAATCACCTCCTTGTACAACCGTTGTTCCAAAAAAAGTACTTACAGAGTACTGAATCCCAGACCGTCCATGGGTTGTAATAGTTCACATTATCTAATAAATAAAGGGGTGACCTATTAATATTAAAAATTACAAATTTCATTTATTATGATTCCGGGGTCGATTAACAGAATATTTACAAATTATTAAAGTTGTGGTTTAAAAGGCATCCTCTAGATTTTTTTCTAATTTGTTTGAGTTCTCAAAACTATAAATTAACTGAAAATTCAGCTTCTATTTCTTATTTTATAATTTTTTTAGGGAGATATTTATTTACAGATAGATATTACAATAGTCCACAGCGTGGCAATGAATAATAGTGATAAATGATCACCTTCATACCAAAATTATAAAATAAATATATATTTTTTTTAATAATTTATTTTATTGTTATTTCCAACTGTATAAAAATATATACAACAAGGAAATTTGCTATAGGTCACATAGTGACATAATACAACAACAATGTGATACAAACAGGTGGAGAATAGAACCCATTGATAGAACTCCAATAACATTTCTAGAGGAGAAGATCTTCTTTTCAAACACCTAGGAGGATTATTAGGTAATGAAGGAAAAGCCAGGTTAGAAACAAGTGGATTTGGGTGGTTGGGAAGTTTATCATGGAAGGACTGGTATCTGGTTCTGGCCAAATCGGCAACATATGGCACATTGAGGTTTTGATGGGTGACTTGATTTGTGACAAAATAAGGAGCAGTAAGGATTTTACGAAGGATTTTGGACTGTAAGGATTGGATTCGGGAGCAATTTGATGGTTTAGTGGAGCCCCAAGGCTTAACTCCGTAAAATAAAAATATACATGTATATAAAAATAAATGATAACGAAATTCCTATATGTAAATAAACCGAAAGATAAACAAAATGAAAAAATTAAACTAGAAAATTCAGCTAAAACATTACCAAATAAACTACAAACTAGCTGTAAAACCAATACATTAGGCAGGTGATAAGTAAAGTGAATAAAGATTTGAAAAATAAATTTAGTAGAATGAAAAAGGTAATAAAGAAAAAAGTTTAAACTTAAAAATTAAAACCACTCCTTAAAAGAGCATTAAATCGGAATTATAGTAGTATCGATTAACCAAGTCAACGTGGACTACCACTATATCGGAAAAGATTAATAATTGATAAAGAAAAGGTGGTCGGAGGATGCGTTCAGGATTAAAGAAAACGAATAAGTGATACCAATTTTATTGAGACAACTTTTCTGCCTAAGTTTCAGGCCTTCTCCGGCGAAGTACATACTAGAAAAGTACCATGTTAAAATAAAAATTAAATTAAAAGGGTGTGACTAGAAAAATAAGATAAATACAGTTTGAAAAATATAAATGAATAAAATAAGAAATCGGAATAGTACATATATGTAAATAATTTAAATTAAAATCATAAGTAAAACAAAACGATAAAGAAGATTTAATGAAAAGCTGAGGATATAATATAATTGGAGAAAAATGCTAAATTTAGGATTTTCACTAGTCTCGATTAATAAGAGTACCATAACTACCTCGAATAAGAAATTATTGGATAAACAGTTATAGATCATGGTACCAATATAATGAATGAATGAACCAGCAGTATCACTGTGTTGTCTAATTGAGTACAACAGAACTACAATATTAAAAATAAGAAAATTAAACATTACATATGAGTGCATACTTGTGAATCATTCAAAACGTTGACCGTATAATTTAAAACATGAAGATTTAATCTTCTTCATATCTTAACATTTTTCGATTGCACTATTTCGATTTTCGAATAAACACTCATATTCTGAATGAAGTAATTCTGTTACCAACCAAAATATGATCGTAATATCTTAGGCTCCGATAGTAAGGAAGCTGATTCGAAATATTGGTTTTATGTACGGATTCGGATATTGATATCAACTAGTCAAATATCCTAAAATTAATATCAAAACTAATTAATTAGTTAACAAAATTGTATAAGTATTTTGTTTATTGTAGAAAGATAGTCCGGGGGGGGGGCGGTCAATAAAGGTGAAAAATAGTAAAAAAAAATTTAATGTTAACCAACGTTTCGCCTTACTTTGTAGGGCTTCGTCATGGCAATATGAAAAGAAGATCCAAACATTGTAAGATGTGACAAGAAGATTAAAATAAATATACAAAGAGAGTAAAAAATTATGCAAAAATATTTTTTAAAACAAAGAAAAAAAGATGTTTGTAATTTTAGGTTATAAATTTAAAAATATTTTGACTCTCTTTTTATATTTATTCTAATTTTCTTGTCACATCTTACATTGTTTATATCTTGTTTTCATTTAGCCCTGACGAAGCCCTGCAAAGTAGGGTGAAACCGTGGTTAACATTAAATAATTTTTTAACTATTTTTTACCTTTATTGACCGCTACCCGGACTATCTCCCTACAATCTATTTCATACGGCCAACTATCTTCTACCAATATATTTTCTTAAATTAAAATAAGAATAAACCAGCATATAAAATTCAAAGATCCTTTGCTCCAGCTCTCAACTAAACCCAAAAAGAAATTTCTTATAAGAAATATACTAAATTGCTGTTTTAAACATCATAATTATATAGTAACACATAGCCATAGACAAAGGATAAGAAATATTATAGGATACCCTGTTGACTTGAGGCGTAAAAACAGTTTGTTATTCCTCTGTTCTAATTAAGCAAGAATATGATTAATAGAGGACCGGTGATAAGGACCCGGTCTTACTGACAAAAACAGTCCGAGCCAAGGGTTGAAAAAGTTGTGGAATAAATCATCTTTGGGCATGTTTATTGTGCCCTAGGGGAAGATCCACGGGTCCGTCTGAAACAACTTAAGTAAACATCTTGTTTCTTCTCCCCGTCCGTATATATAATTTCTTTCTTCTTGTAATTTATTTCAAATTACGATTTTATCTCTAGATTTTCTTTTTGAGATACAACATTCATTTATACTGACTGTATACTTACAATATATAATTATATTATCATTTTTAATTATGATAACAAATAATAGATAGTGTTCTAAAGAAATAAAATAAAAATTAACTATTATTACTGTTACTATACATTAATATACAGAGACTAGTAAAATTATCTTCATTATACTTTCACATACTAACAATTAACACACATTTACGAATTTACAGCAAATGATTTTACGAAAAAATTACTAAAACATAATAACTCATTGTACAACGTATAGGTCTCACACTCTCACGACTGACAATACTCGTAGGATACTGGGTAAAGGATCTTTTGACTGCTTAGATACCTTATCAAGACAAGAAAAAGTGCTAATAGATACTGCTCACTCTCATGATATATTACTTTATTCCAAGGGTTAAATATCAAATTCAGGTTGAGTTAATTTATTTTTGGCAGTAGTGAATAAATAAAAGAAATATATTTTTGTTAGTATAAATTTCAATAAAAGAAATATTTTTTTGTTGGTATAAATTTCAATAAAAGAAATATTTTTTTGTTGGTATAAATTTCAATAAAAAAGTTAAGAATTATATATTAATATTATTATTTTATATAAGGTTTTATTTGTACTTGACAACAATTTTTAAAAATTAAACTAAAATGTGCATGGATTTAAAATTTAAAAATCATTTTGTAAATACTTTGAACTAATTTTTATGCGCATAAATTTTTAATTAATAACATATCATTATCAATTATAATTAATCATATTACATTGATTAGTTTTTATATTTAAGAAAATAATAAAGGTTCACACTAAACTAAGAGAAGGGTAATTCCATGTCTTATCACCCGAAAACAAATTAATTTGATACCTACCTTAACAAAGTTTGAGCAAACTTGGTCCAATTTATTGTACTACTTGCAAAAACATTTTTTGTCATCATTTCTACTGTTCCGTTTGATTTTTTTTTTTTAACTATTCAAAAGATTATCATGAATTTTACAGAAGTTTTTTTATTATACCTAAAATTAGCAAAAAACAAAACTCTTATTAATCAAATACTCTTATTAATCTATCTCAATCTCAAGAAAACTAAAAATATTTAAATATTAATTTCTGGAAATGTAAGAAGGGATTATTTCATTTCACGAAAACATCTATATTTAGTGTCTCAGAGATGACATCGTCATATAAAAATTTGATGGCTTATTTTTAAAAAGTTTAATTATTAAGCAGAGTTTGATAAATATATTCTAAAATTCAAAAGATGATGAGCACTTACAAACAAAAACAAGTATCTCCGTCTGTCTTAAATTGTGATAGTATAATTTGTTCGGTCAAATAGAGAAATATTCCCATCTTTTTGCATGTAAAAACGAAATAACATTTAACATGGTTAAGATTCTTTTAATAGGTCTGCCAAATGGAGAATGACCTCACGCAACAGACGAGCTGAGCTCTACATCATGTTGTTCGGATATGTTAGTTGCTCATAGTTTGTGTTGTTATTGTTTTGTACGTTTTTAAACTTTAATAAAGTAATGAAGAAAAAAACGAGGAGAGGAAGCAAGATACAAGTCCGGTGAAGGAAAGATAAAGATAGATGAAGTAGTTAGAAATTGTATTATCTCGTTATGATTACAAGGTTACAAAGTGCCTAAAAAATCCTCTAAGAGCTCCTCTGCACAATCACATACTTTGAAATTTAGCATGTAAAATTTTTTTTAGATGCTAATTTTTTTACATTTAAGAATAAAGAAATGATTCATTTGTATAACAAAAAAAAATAGAGAAAAAAGGCTCTTTAGGCGGCCTAATCACTTTAAACTGACTGCCTAACATCCTTTCAAACATGTTACTTTTTAGAATTTAACCGTTTAGAAAAAAAATAAATAGAAAGAATAGGAACGTAAACTACGAAAGACAAATGGAAAAGGCCAAACAATCTGTCTTTACCAAAGCGATCACTGAGCCACTTGCCAATACCAGGCCGAATCCCAGCCAACTTCAAACAACCCGGAGCGGAACCTGTAAACTTGCCAAACCTTCCGGCGATCTATTAGACAAAAGGCGTTATCTCCATCAAACGTCTGGAGGCGTCGAAATATCTCAGAAGAACATTCCAGGAGCATAAACCAAGACAGGACGGAATTAGCATGCCAGGGGGCAACAATAGAAGAAATATTCGACGCTGGTCGAGAATTATGGCCAGGCCAAGCTGCGAATACACACTAGTGTTGATAATAATATAAATTTATTACAGATATCTCTTGCCTGATGTAATGGCGCTGAAATAAGCCAACTCTTAATATACGATCTTCATTAAGACTGGGAGATATGAGATCTTTATGTCCTCAAGGGCCTATTATTCTAGGAAGTATAAAAAACTTACAATAGCCGGTTGTATTTTCTCACTCCTCGATTTATTTGCTTCTATGGATCATTGCTGTAAATCCACTCAACATTAAATTAAATATTTGAAAGAATTTAATCGTTTTTAAAGCCTGGAATTTCAAAACAATAACCAGAAATTAGAAATACAGAAAAACGCCTATGAACTTATATCTAATTTGCTTTAATTGTGGTAAATCTGATAAATATCTTTTATTAATTTTGTATTTGACCTTTTCCATAGATTTTATTATGTATATTTTTTTCCTATCTCCTAATTTAATTTATTGAACAAATACAATACATATATACATATTTAGTCCCCTTCCTTTGCCACATTACATCATAACGGAATGGGCTAGGTCCACTGAAGGCGGGAGTTAAATATTATCTCAGAAGTCGCTGACCAGGGGGGTACAAAGAACGGGGAGGGGCCGCTCCATTGGGGGATGGGTATTGTATCATAGCACAATACACTGTATTATAGTGTACATATATATTATTATTTTTTATTTATTTTTTGCGGGAAGTGCGATAATTTGCGATAATTGTTCCTTAATGTTTATTCATGAAGGGCCTACTATGAGTATAAAAATCTCTTAAGACATAAAGAAGTAATTGGCAATATAAATATATTTGGTAATAAGTGACGATAGAAAAAAAAAAGACTCTAATCTAAGCCTACATATTTTTAAAATATTGAATTAAATGATGGGTATCTTTGCCCGATTCCATGAATAAACATGCGACTATAAATTTTAGTACATACACCATTTTGTAATGATAGCGGATAGTACTCTAATGTTGCTACAATCGTTTTGACAACTCAAAACAACAAATGAAGTTTAGTCTTAATTGATTTATACTACGAAAAAAGGAGAAATGTAGCAGTTTTTGGTCCTCTGTATTTTTTTTTTAAAAAGTGAATGACAAATTGAAATATCTTAAAATAAGATAAAAAAAGTTCAGTCTAAATAAATTAAACCTTTTTTTGAGGAGAGAAGCCAAAACAGTCCAACAGACAGATATCAATTTATAGTTCTTATTTTATTGTATTCAGATTTCAGAATTCAGATTTCATTACTAGAGATCCCATCTGAACACACGGGTATTTTTAGTATAAATTAAGCCCACTTAATTATTTCGAAAAAATCAAATTGTCTAAATTTCTCATAATTGTAGAAACGCTCGTTTATCGCGTGTTACACATGGTCACTAAATGTCTGTGAAAAATAGAAAGATGGACTAGGATGTCAGTTATTGAACAATTCTTAAAAAGTTGGAGAAAATATTTCAGTCATTAGTTGTATCATAATTTTTTTTAAGATGCAAATCCACTTTGATCTTACATTTAATCTCATACAACAATGAAGACAATTAAGTTTTATTACCGGCAATTAAAAGAACACCACCAGGTGGCTCTGGTACTACAAGCGAAACAGTGATTTTTCGCCCCCACCTCTGAGGCCAACGGAGGCGTCTATTAATTTACATAAATGAATTGGATATTTCAGCCCGGTACTAAATCATATCCATCCAGCACTGGAGGCCAATACCAACTTCAGATTTATGATTAGTTTAATTCTGGAAACCTTATACGTTATTTATTTTGGGCTATGATTTATTTTTAGGTATATAGGTACGTTGGTTTCGTCCGCTTCGTTTGAGAGAATATTTCCAACCCTTTATTTTTGGTTTTAATATTTGTATCTGTCTGGATAGAGTTGTCGGGAAATAGGGGAAGGTTAATGGTATTCAATTTTAAGAAAAATAATTTTTATACAAGAATTAACTAGCATTCGGGTATAACATATATCGATGACATTCCTTAGCAGTAGTACTATGCACATTTCCACTAACTTTAGAAACAACATAATTAAAGGTTCTTTCTTTTAGGAAAATAATATAGTTAATTTTTTTTTTTTACTACACTGATTTAGGTTTAAAATCTAATTCTAATCAGACAAAAAAATAATTGAAAAGTTGTAATTTTCCTAAAAGAGAGAAACTTTACTTGTATTCTTAGTAAAGTTTGTGGAAATGTACTTAGCCACCGATAAAATCACTCTTAAAATTTTTAAAAAATATTCTAATAAATTCTAAACATATCTGTTTTTGTTTTATTGTGGGAGTAAGTTGTATTACTATACATTTAAAATTTATATAAAAATAAAATACAAATTTTAAATTAAAATCTGTACCGCTACAACCCATGACGGGTTAGGGAGGTGCAGTACTTTTTAGGGAAGAACTGTTACTAGACCAACGGTTGTGCAAGCAGGTTATTTGGTCAGAATCGCGCTTGACCGCCAGATTTTACCCAATTAAGGGTATCCAATTTATAAGGCTGAATGGACCCCAGGAGAAATCCAGAACCCAGAAGATTGACTAAAGGCTACATTGTAGCAGAAAACAATTTTCGGCTCAGCCGGATTGGAACCCGGATTAAATGATATAGTAAAATTAATTATTAATTATTATTAATTTTTATTTATTTTTTGTAATTTTAATTTGACCACGAACCAATGACGTGTAAGTCAATATTTGATTTTCTTGAGGCTGTTAAAAAAAATATCTAATTTAGTAGAAATACTTGACTTTTTTGTGGGTCTTGAGTATCAGTTATTGACTGATCCTCAAGACAAAAAATATATATCCATAAAACATTAGAATAGTGTAAAGGTTAAGAATAAGTACTCAAGCTCAAAATGTAAGTATAGGAGCAGCCATAATTTAAGTATTTCGATATAACCATATCTTAATCTTCTTATTAATTTTTTTTTGGGGGGGAGGGCATATTTCGATATACTTTTTTTTCTTCCATATTTACTTCTGATATTTTTTTTTCCCAAAACTATTTAATAACCTCCAATGAATTCTTTTTATTTCCTTAAAACAACTAATTTGAATTCAATGAGAAGTCGTTGAGAGTTTTTAATGTAACAAAAAAAATAATTATAGACTGTCTTATTAATACAAAATTATTATTTAAGAAAATCAGAAAAAAATATTGAAATTTAAAATATTTATGATTTTTTTTTTATAATACTTGATTTTTTTAAAAAAAAAATAAAGATTTATTATAATGACAACAGAAAAAAAATTGGAATTCAAAATATTTATGAATTTTTTTTTTGTAATACATGGTTTTGAAAAAAAGAAATAAAGATTTATTATAATAACAGAAAAAAAAAATGGAATTTATGAGAGCACAAACGTGTCAAGGACTACCTATGTGTAAAAGAAATAATGTTTCGTCCCAACGTGTCATGTTTATTTAAGTTTAAACCTCAAATTAATTATTATCTTAACATTATAATTAATTTTATGTTTTATTGATTTTAAGGGTTTTTCAAAAAATATTTTTTTGTTTCATTATGGTAGAATAATTTATATGAAGCAAGAAATTTAATTTTTAAAAAACACGCTGAAAGGTGATTGGTGTAGTGATATTAATTATAATAAATAATTTGACTGGAGTAGATAAAGCTTTCTAATTTATCTAGGTCGGCCTGAGAAACGGATATAGAAATTAATAGTCAAGCTGGAAGAATTGATAACAAATCAATACTGAACTAGTATCATTTCAACAAGTGAAAGTTGTGAAAGAGGCCCTCATTTCAATTTAAATTACTAATTCGCTTATATGTTTTAGTTAACATTTATTATACATTTCAATTCATTCCCATTGCAGCTGATTTGAATACCTGGATTATTTTTTTAAATATATTTCTGCATATAAAGAAGTAATATATCAAGACGTTGCAATTAATAAACCCAAAGAAATAAAATTAGGTGCTTTTTGGAAGATCTTAGTCTCTTAAGCAAAAAATCTTAAAATAATTTAAAATTCTTTCAACGGTTCGTCATATTCATGGCCAAAACTTATTATTAACATATGTTTTTGGTTCCAGAAAAGCAGTTAGTTTTAGGTATTATTTCAATTATAAATTATATGATAATATTGATAAAAGTCAATTTTCAATATGTTATACAATATTCTCAATATATATGTATGTTGAAGTACCCTTACAGGTTTTTAATTTATAACTGAAATTAATGTAGTCTGTGACATTGAGCGATGTGAATGAATTAATTGCTAGATTTATCTAAGAATATTTGTTTAGGATTTGTAATGATCCTGAAAATATCTTAAGCTGATAAAACTTTAACTTTAAAGAAAGTTAAGGTCATTAATTTAGAATATTTCGAAAATAAACCGATTGTCATCATTTGTATGACCTTTATGAATAATAAATATTCAAATAATATTTTAGCTTAATTAATGAAGTATAGTTTAGTCAAATTAAAAATTGACCTAGAAGTAATTGTAAGCTATTTTGTTTTCAATGGATCCTAATGTGAAATTATTTACAAAAAAGCGATAATTAACATTTTACAGATATGTAGGCCTGATATGGCAATTTTTTTTTCAAAATGGCCATAAAATATTTTTAGGTTAAGAGCCAATATTTATTGTAGTAATTACTAAGCTATTACCAATAGCTTAGTAAATTAGAGAAACTTTGTAAGTTTTGGGCAGCAGGCTTGTGTCAGGAGGAATATATCATGATAGGAAATGATTTATTCTCGTTTCTCATTTATTTATTATTTATTTTTATTTTTTATAAAACTGTTTCTTGAGAATTATTCAACATAATGAACTCTATAAGAGCTCAAATTAAAGTTCATAAAATGCTCTATTGTGGGAGCTGGTAGCTCAATACTAAGGCACTGTGTTACTATTTCCGAGGGCTCAGGTTCTAATCCGGCTGTGACAGATTTGCTTCACAGTAGTCATGAGTCAGCCCTGTGGATTCGGGCCCTTCCTTGCATAACCACTGATCTACTAATAGTACTTCCTTACAAAGTACACCCCTAGACAGATTTTTTTTTTTTAAATGCACAATTAGGTAATTCATAGTAATATTTATAACACTTTAGAAACTACTGACAATATATTTTAAAGTACATATCAGCCATTTTAAATTTTTTTTTCCACATTAGGGATAATGACAACCCGGGAGATTTAAATTTCGACTAACGTGTTTTTCAAACATTTTTACATAAGAAGATATTGACAGATGGTAATTTTCTAGGGTGTAAATTTGTTTTCCTATTCAGTAAATTTTACAGTGAAATTTTAAACTATTTTTATTGGACTAATAAGCATATTACAATAATCATAAAACATAAATAAAACAAAACTATTAGGCAAGACTTAGGTACTGTATAATAAGCAGATGTTCAAACGAAACTAACAAGACTTTTCATTCAATGTTTTTTTTAACGTGTAAAGTAATTACAGAGAATTTTCACTTCAGACGAGTTCAAGTTACACTTTAATAGAGCCAAACTCGTTTTGAATACAATCAATATTTCATTCACTAAACCATCTTTATGCATTAAACCATAAAGGGACGTCAGTTTCTAATTATAACCAAGCTTAAATTCATTGATAATTTAGTAAGAACATTTTATCCCTAATAAAAATATTTAACTGACGAAAAATGCATTTTTTGATCTCAAGCTTTCCTTATCGCCAGTTAGGCGAGATAATACTTAAGCTCACTCTTGATAAATATTCTCCCAGACAAAATAATAGAGATTACATAATAATAAGTTTCAAGAGAAAAATCATTTCCTAATTTTGAAAAATAGTACAAAGAGAAGTAAAGTTAACTTATTAATTCTGTTCCATTCTGAATGCCCCTACTAAATAAAAGATTAAGCTAAACGATTTTTCGGAGGGGGGGATTGGAAAAGGTTTATTAAACAAAAATATAATATAGTTGTAATATTAATCTAAATATTTCGAAAATAATATGATTCTTGGTATTTCATTGAATTATGTCCTAAAAAGATTGGAAGAATGGCTTCCATTTTTCACTTATGAGGTTCGTTGAAAACCAGAGTGGACTATTCAAAATATTTAGTGTAATCAGTGTCAATTCTATCTATATCATAACTTCTGTTTGCTATAAAAAAAATAGTATTAATTTCGAAACCAATTTTACAGACAGTTTATTTGATCTGAAGTTGGCATTGCAAGTGTCTATTGCGAGTGGATTGATCCAAGCTTTAACTGCTAATTACATTGTAAAAACTAGTCTTACTTTCAAAACTAGTCTAAAGTAATAAGAAAAAGTGCATTTAAAATGTAAATAAGTCATCACAGTATTTGGTGGAGGATGCAGATGTCTAAAATATAATCTGAAAACGCAAGATCGGAGGAGGAAACATAGATTGAAGGTATCTTCTTATTGGACCATCATTTTAAATTCAAACAATACATACAACAATCGAATATAAACGATTCTAATTGCTTAAAAACAGTTTAATTAATAATTTAAAAAATGTATACATTGTTGATAAGAGATTATGTTTTCAGACGCAAAATGTAAATCTTGTACTCGGTGTCCGTTAACGGTTTCTTTGAAGTCTTGAAGGATAAAGGATTCTTGAATATTGGATATTACTGTAGTTGAACATCTAGGGTCCTCCATATCATGCTTTTTGCACAATTAAGTCAAGAACTCCACTTATCCAACAGAAAACTTAAGAACTAAAACTACTCACTTTTTGTATTCCGGGATTTTTTCCTCAGTATAATTAAAAAACAGCTAAAGATGGAATTACCTCCTTAATGATGTACTCCTCCATTATAAAACACAAGATTTTCAAAGCCCTCAGCGGGAAGCCGACATGCAAAGGTTGTCTGCTAACTATATCGAGTAAGTCAAGGCCGAACTCTCATTATCTCCTTACGATATCTGACTTTATAATTAATAGATCATTGTTTGTTTTATAGAAGAGAATTAATAGGGCATGCTTTATTGTTAGAATCTGCTATCTAATAAGTAAACAAAACCCATCAATTTATTTACATAATCAATATTACAGCTGCCCCAAGTTGAGGTGTCTGACCTAGTCAATGTCAACGTCTTGTTCTATCACAAGACAATCCTGCTCATCGAACTGAATAGCATAACTCCTATGATACTTCACATCAATGAGACATCCCATAAGATCGATTAAATTAAATCTGTACCGCTACAACCCATGAAGGGTCAGGGGTGCAGTACTTTGTAAGGAAGTACTGTTACTTGACCAACGGTTGTGCAAGGAGGTGATTTGGTCAGAATCGCGCTCGACCACCAGATTTTTACCCAAATAAGTGAACTCACTTCAAGAGGCTGTGTGGACTCCATAGTGCTCCCGAACCCGGTCCTTGGAGTTAGTAGCCCATACCCTTACAAATGAGCTACCCACTCCCCACCCATAAGACCGATTAACAGTATTTATTTTACAACAATAAATAATTGATGAAATAAAATTAATATTTTAGTATTATGTTGCCTGTGCATAATTTCTATTATTCTTCTTTCTTTTTCTTTTACCACATTACAAATGAAGTTTAAACTACCCATTCGGAAAAACAAAGATGTAACTATATGTAGATATAGCTGCCATTTAATCACACTAAAAAGTTTTGTTTTGTTTTTTATGGCCTCCTTCTTGGTCATTTTTGACATACATAAGGGTTATTTTTTTTATGATACTATCCTATTTTAACTATGTTGGGGGGTTAAGTTTTCACCACGTGGAACCGCCGCATCAATAAAAGTCGACTTCCAGGTCGGATTCGAACCTGTACCGCTGCAGTCACGAGTCAGTTAAAGTTGGTGCATCTACCCGCCCAACTACTGACAACTGAAAAAAAAAAGTTGCAACTAAGAAAAGCTACACGATAGTTTTAGCTAGTTTTTTTTTCCGGATACCGCTGCATGTGGGGTAGTCATAACTATGCAGTGTTTTTTTTTTATCACATGGATTTGAGTTAATGCTAAAACAACAAGTAATGTCTCTGTTTTAATCACTTTAATTAATTTATCTACTTTTGGAAGGTTATTATTTAAAAAATATTATGTTAGCATCGCATGTAGATATGTTAATATATCTATAAAATTGATTGATATAGCTAAATTAAAAATGACATAAAACTATAATTGTTCGCAGGGTCCTATGCTTCTATAGTTAAGTTTTTTCTTTTGTTTTTTTAATAATTTATTTATTGTTATTTACAACTGTATACATATATACAAATCAAGTAAATTTGCTGTACGTGATATTATGCCATGATACAAACATGTGGAGAATCTACCCATTGATAGAACTCCAAAAACATTTCTAAAGGAGAAGATCTGGAGGCTATCTTCTTTTCAGACGCCTAGGAGGATTATTAGGTAGTGAAGGAGAAACGAGTTGGTTTGGGTGGTTGGGAAGTTTATTATGGAATGATTGGTATCTGGTTCTGGCCAAATTGGCAACTTTGGGGATATTATAGTTAAGTTAAAAACATCTTTTACTTTGACTGAAATATTCTATGTTAGAAACATAGAAGTGAAGAACATAGTGAAGCGCTCTTGAAGCTGATTGATTAACTCATGCTCTTGACTCAGCATTCATCAACAAGCAAAAGTCAAGATATCAACTTTCGGAAAATAAAAAAATATTCCTCCGCAGGTTATTCAAATAAAGTGAATTTTTAACATATATTTGACAGGGGAGAATTCAAATTTTGAAATAAACTGAAACGATTTTTGAAGTAGAATTTTAATTTGTCAAAAATAAAAACCTTTACTTGTGAGTATAGCATATATTAAATATGATATAAAACTCCTCAAAAAACAACCATCTTGGAGATAAAGGATTTAGTGTTATAACACTTTTTTTTATTTACCCACAGACATCTCCTTTACCTATTATATGTCATACTGTGGTATTTTTTTTAATGAGTTTTATTTCGAAAGATGCCTTCAATATGCGGCTAATTATTAACATCCCCCCAAAAAATTATTCTGTATCCTTATAAATTCACGATTTTTTTTTCTCCTGTAAAATTATAAAGAAATTGGGAAAAAATGTATAATTAAAAATATTAAGTATACTATTATTCGGAGGGAAGTAAGATAACTAATCTATATATAAAGCGTCAATCACTCGTTCTTAAAGATGTTATATACGTTCATAAATTTTGTTTTCAACTTTTAAAATATAATAATAAATTATGCGATTCGTTTCGCCCAACTAAAGTTTTGTTTTAATAAATCACCATCTGTTGGACCGTTTAATCTTAAAATATTAACTTGTAGGAGACTTCTGGGGTAGCGAATATACAAAGATTCAACCAACTCGCTTTTTAAGGAAAATCTGAATGGATGTACAGTTTAAATAAATAAATTACATTCAAGACAGTATTTTACGGTGTAATCCTTAAAGGAATGGAACGAAAAAGAAATTGAATAAACAGATAGATGTCGTCTTGGCTGACAAGCCAGTAAACATATACAAGTTATTTTTGTAATTTTTAAAAAGAGCTTTCGGTACGTTAGAGGTTCAACGTACGAATTCAAGGTGACTTTTCTAAGAAACAATAGAACTCAATTCCTGAGCTGAAAATATTATTTAAAATTTTTACATAATTGTTTTCAAAATATGGAAGACAAATATATGTTTTTATTAAATAAATGATGTACAAAATTTGTAAATTTCTCAAACAAAAGTTAATGCACACTACACCATGACCTTCATATCCCTTTTGTCATTAACCTCATACCAAACACATTCTAAAAATTCCATGTAAACCTTTCCAACCATCCTAATCCTTTGGTTCAAACCTTTCCATAGTTCCACCCATCCCTACAGAAGGTTGAAACGGCAGGGGCCAAGAGACTTATTGTAAAATAAAGATGGACAATTGCAGTTCTGGCAATGGTCAGATTCTCCACTCAAGTTGAGTGTTTGCGGCTTTAGCGCACTTGCTCAGCCGAGAAGGATGTGCTGGGATCTTTTGGGCTCTGCTCTACCCCTCATACGTGGGAGATAGAGTGGGCTCAGGGATCCTTAGGTCGATTATGTAAATATTGTATATAAGAGTGTAAATGTGACTAGAGATTATATATATTTTTTTATACACATAGTTTGATTATGTTCATTTCTTTATCCTTCTATTTCTATATATTTTAAGAGACATTTTATTTATTTTTATGTACGTTTTTTTTTTAATTATTATTTATTTTTTATATCTTTCATTTATTTTCATTCTTATTTTATTTTATTAGTATGTATGTGATCATTCACCACTATTACCTATTTCCCACAATAGTGTGGCAGATTGTAATATCTATCAATTAAAAAAAAAAATTAATGCACTTCAGAAAAACAAATGTATTTTTTTTTTGTTAATTTAAAATTCTAAACATAAAAAGTTATTCAGTTTATTAGTAAGGTATAGTGAGAATCAACCTTACTTCTTTGATTATTATTATTTCCATAAATCAACAACATTTCGCCCACCCCATCTTAAGAGGTCAAATTAACCAACCAAATTAATGTTTTACAATGATATTTTTCCCTACTGGACAAAAATAAAATTCTAATGGTAAACCATTATTCACTAAAATTTTAAAATTTACACGAGGAAAGGCCATATTTGTCCCCACTGTCACATGAAAACTTTACAATTTTACTTTATCTTTACGTTTTGTTCAAAACTCAGCGGATTAGAATGCTTCTGTTCCGAGTTGGATCTCCAGGGACGGGGGAACTAACAGTTTGTTTTTCAATGCTCCAGGGGAACTGTCATCCAAAATAATTATGACTCTCTCTGGTAAAACCACACTCAAAACCATTTAAATTTATCTCTCTTTTTTTAAAATTTAACTTATGATATAATTGATATATATTTGTTTCAATTAAAATATAAAAAATCTGAATTATACTTAATAAAACATGCAAAAAAGCGGAGAATTCCTTAATCCAAAGATAACTTGTTTGGCTGGTTTGATGGAGGATAATGACTACGACAGAAATAATTATATATAAGACTGAGGAATTTTAAAGAGAGCAGTCACAAACGTCTATAGAAAATAAAAACCAAGAAGTTGAAATACCTCAAAATGAGAATAATCTAACAAATTAAGATACAATACAATTGACAATTAAAGAAAAAAAGAAGTAGTTCGTTGAACTGAAATAACAATAAAAAACTCAGGCGAGATTATGTACAAAGATTATAAATCCTTAAAGGAGATTGAAAAATAGCCATAATATATAGTTTCATCAAACCTAGCATCAGTGTTGGGCAAAAATTACCTTTAGTCGAAATTAATGGTAAATATTGTCATGGATACAATATTTATTAATCAATGGTTCATTCATGAATAAGTGTCGTATCTATGACAACTTTAGCTATTAGTTTCATCCATAGCTAATTTTTGACCATCTCTACCTGGCATACAAGAAAAATTTTGTTGTTGGGCTTCAGAAAGTTCACTTGACGAACATAGTGCGATATTGTCATCTACCACCAAAAATTTGGACTTGTTCATGAGACTACGATACAGGTTCCTTCTATAAATCCCTATGATCTCTGTTGTTTTCGTGCCTGTATTTTCTAATGGTAATACAATATTGTATCTTCACCATACACTCATTAAAAACGTGCTATTTTTTAAAAACAATTCACTACAAACTGGAGTATAATGATTTTCTTTGAAAATAGCTCCATGATACGATCCGGACATAAAAGCAGGGAGGCGAAAATCGTTTTTTGCACAAATGATGATTGTAATATGCATTCCATTATTCAGTACCCGTGTACAGAATGCCTCAATCTAAAAAGAATCAAGAAATGGAATTATAGGATCAACTTATTTTAAGTAAAACAAATAAAATAAAAATAAGACGAACACAAAAAAAGTTAAAATAAACATAAAGGCCTCATATAAAAAATATTAAAGTACTATACTTCATTAGATACATTTTATAATTAAATAAAATTAATAAAGCCGTTATTACAAAAATTTTAAGTCTCTAATCCGCCATGTTCTTGACGTCATGTTTTTTTGTTTAATTTATGTTCTCAGCATACATTTAAACATAGATTTATGTTTAAAAAGTACCGCTTTATAAAATATTTACATTATTTAGTAAGCCGATGGTTTAAATAATAAGGAACTGAATGGTTCGAATTTTCAAAATTACTCATCAGTATAATAAAGGAAAGGTACTAGTGTCGAAACTTGGACGACTCCTGAATGAAGAGGGTATTAGAATTCCAGACAGATTCCACAAAGACCAAAGAGGATTCCTTTGCCCATCTTGGGAAGATAGTGGAAGATTATTAATTGATTGCCCCTGGATAATTATCACCTGTGGAGCCCACGCTGTTGGAGAATCCAGGCCCTCTCCCGCGGAGCCTGGTTCATTAGTGCAGCTGGAGCGGTTCTACTCTTAGGTTTAATGTTGTTGTAAGTAATCAAGTTTTGGAATTTAGGTGGTAAACTTAATGGCTGCAGCAATATCTAGATTTAGCCCGGCTATTCGTTATGATGCCGTTCAGCGTTAATTTATTTTATGTTTATACTATGTCAAATCAAGAAATATGTTTTCATCCTGTTTAAAATTATTGACATTTTTGATAATCCATATTGTAATATCGACATACTTAAAAGTTATTTATTTATTTGATGTCACTGTTTCAAGCTATGTAAAAATGAACGTATTAAATGTAAAATATAAAACATTCCTTTTAAATTCAACAATACATTATTTTTATTATAAAATATTAATATCGATTAATATAAAATATTGTAAGATAAAACAATAATTAAAATCAATGATTTCCTATAAAAAGGAATTAGAATTTTAAAAATAAACCTTTTTAAAAATATTTGAATAAAAATGATAATAAATTCCTATTTTATATTCTTGAATCAAGGAATAAATTCAACTGTTACACGTGTTATTTTATTTTTTTTAAATATTAGATATGGAATTTTTATATTTTTACATATTTATTAAACAACTTCTACATACATGTTTAAGGATCCTAAAAACTTTCGTGATGTTTGTTTACAATTTTATTTTGCATGTTTTTAACATCGAATTTTTTACATTTTCTATTCATATTTTTCTTATAAGTACATATTTTAGTCCATATTTTCCTTTTCAATTGATCCTTTTTTTAAAATAAAAAAACAATACAGTAAATTTAAAAAAATCATAATTAAAAAAAAATTAGAACATAAATAGTTTTATGTAATTTAGTAATAAAGAATCACTTCTATGTGACAGATATCTGTCCTCCACGTATGCGCAGATAGTCGAGCATTACTATCAAGCAAATCCTTATAGTCCGCAGCACATGTCAGCTTACACCATGCTAAATGACTGTGACAGATATCACTATCATCGTGGAACTTCAAGTCGTAGCTATTTTGTTGCTATCAAGTATCATTATGTCTACTGAAGTGGAACAATATTTCGCTTGATACAAATCGATTATTCTCACGATTGTGAGAAAAACTTCAATATTTTCCTCACTATTGTCGTTCTCTTATTGAAAACATAAAGATGCATTTTATTAACAAATATATTAATAAGTATGGTAAATTAAAATGCCCATTACAATTAAATTTCATTTTCATTTCTAAAACCTTCTTTTAACAAATTAAAAAATTTTAATCGGTATTTTGTTTATTCTCAGACTTTATAAATTAAATTTCCTTATTTTTTTATAATAAATATTTATATATTTTATTACAAACTAGCTGACCCGGCAATGCTTCGCTGTCGCTAGATTTTGGTATGTACATATTGAATGAATATAATTGAAAGTTTGATATTAATTTAGTTAAAATTAAATATTAACGTACTTATAATTTTCATGTCTTCAATACTAACCACATAACAAATATTTAAAAATATAAGCAAAACGTCTAGCACGCCCTCGTTTTTACTACTTGTTCGATTTTGGTTATTTGTTTCTTTGTTTATGTAATTTTATCACTTATTATATTTTATCAAACATAGTATATGAAAAAAAATTATACATTTTGAGGTACGCGTCAATAAAATTTAATTTTTTTTATAAATTCAGGATTCTAATAGTCAAGAACATATAATATAATAAGGACATATCTAATAGCCAACAAGTCAAGGACGACACTGAACATTTAAAAAAAAACAGCGAGCATATCGGTTTAGAACTTTCGAAGATCGTAGGCAAGTAAAAAACAAACATTATATTTTTATTTATATAGACTCGCATAAAAATTAACACATTCATATACATACATATATATTTTTTTTACTGGATAAAAATCTCAATTAAATAAAAGATTAGGAACTTTAAACTTAGGCAATATAAAATTCAATTTTTACCTATAAAATCCTCCCACTGGTTGTCTAAATACACCTACATATTTAACGACTGAATACGATACAGTAAATTAATGATACTGTAAAATAAGGAACCCGAGTTGAGAGTAATATAATGCCCACATATAGCGAACCCTAAACAAATAAAGAACTTTAATTCATCAGTAACGCAATAAATCCAGAGCCAGAGGACGAAGGGAGAGACTGGAACGGAAACTTGATAGTACCGTATTCGGTAAGCAAACAACACGCAACCTCTCAGCTTTCTCGCGTCCGACATATGTAGCCAATATTTACATTTGTAGCTTTATTGCTAGCCAAAATCTGTTTTTAGACTAAATGAGAGCCGGGGAAAGTAAAAGCGTGGGGGAAACAAATAATAAACATTGGCAATACAACTTATTAGTGTAAACTAATACCTGAATTATAGTATTTTAAGCAGTCTGGTAAATCAACTTCAATAAAAAAATATTTGAGGTTAAAAAACTTCCAATTTGAATGTAATTTATTTTAAATTAACATATTGTTGTACAACGTTTCGGGACTATTGTCCCATATTCATGTTCATAAACCTCATATTTAGCCAAAAATTTGAATTTCACAAAGGAAATCATGTCATATCTACATTGCTTGGAAAAAAGAATTAATTAAAATTTTGATTGAAGTTATTTTTAATTTATTTCTCCCTTTCTCTCTCTCTCTCT
>NW_027107991.1:415562-421343 GCF_000696795.3 Halyomorpha halys | reverse complement strand
GAGAGAGAGAGAGAGAGAGAGAGAGAGATGAAACGGAAGTGGTGGGAGGAGGGGCTACTCCGATCAATTCTAGCAGAGAAAATTCGGTACTATAATAGGACAGTAGGAGATTAGAGAAAACTAACAATCCTGGCAGTGCCAGTTCAATTGAATGTGCTCCTTTAATTTTCTACTTTCCTGTAACTATAAAAGATTTTCCAGCTATCTCAAAAAAATGGACGTTCAATTATAATGATGGAACTAATATTTTTTAACAAGG
Organism: Halyomorpha halys; assembly: GCF_000696795.3. Taxonomy (NCBI): domain Eukaryota; kingdom Metazoa; phylum Arthropoda; class Insecta; order Hemiptera; family Pentatomidae; genus Halyomorpha; species Halyomorpha halys. The sequence goes on along the minus strand of NW_027107991.1, from coordinate 421,084 downwards.
AACGAACAAATAATCATTATTAATACAATTTTAATATCCCGCATTTCATTTCCCTAAGTTTCACTTCTTTTGGAAATTCCCAAAACTGCCATATTTTTTTTTCCAGAAAGTTTTGTCACCCACTGGTTTGAAAACTAAATAAAAAAGGAATTAGGCAATATCTTCTATTAAAATATTTTTTTTTATTTGTTGACAATGTATTTAGATTTATCTCATATTATCACAATATAAAGAAAAACAGAAATTTATTTTCTATGCTTACTATAATATTTTTAATTCAATCAATTTTTAAACAAGGAAAAAAATATTTATCATTTATTGTATGTTTCTTATGATTGTAACTATGATTTTTTTTTTTTATTTAATAACAGGAAACAATTTTTTTTTTTAAAGTTTTGTCGCCCGAATTTCCTTTCAAAAACGTCCATTATAAAGAGTTTTCTAAAATTAATGAAAAAAAAAAAAAGGTTAGGAAATATTCTCTATTGAGAAAAAAAAGAAATATGTTAAAATAATTGAGAAATAAGATTTTTTTTTATAATTTATTGAGAAACAATAAATTATTATCAAATTTATATTATATTTAAACAATGCAAATTTGTGTTTTCCTTTATGATGGAGATAATATATTTTGTAATGAAGAATTATAACTAATGTTCATTTGAAATATATTATTTCTAAGATATATTATTTTTTTTTTCTATTGATTAAAATAATTCAATAATTATACCATTGTAAATCCTCAGGGGTGTATTTTTTGCACTAATCTTAGCTAACCCCACGTTAGCAGTAAATCTAATAGATATAATAACCATGTCAAGCACACCAGGCCGTATTCCAGTATTAAATTAATAACAGTTATTCTAGTAACAATACTCCTTTACAAAGTAACGAACCTTTGGCCCTTCATGGGTTGTAGCGGTACAGCTTTAATAAATAGCTACATTGCAACTGAATCATTCTAGAAGGAACAGTATATGTAAGTCTTGAATTTTAGTCATATTAAATATTAAAAAGTATAATATTCGATAATTACTTTTCAAGTTTAATTAAGATTGCACCATTATTGAAAGTAATACAATTCAATAAGTTTCGAGATTTTCTGAAAACCAGCACATTACTTTATTATTATAATTTTCTTTTTTTTATTATAATCCTTTTTTTATGCCCCACTAAAATTTACACCGGTTGAAAAACCCCGTTTCAGGTCATCTCGATAATTGATTTCCTACATTTACTCTAGAAGTCGTAAAACGATACCATTTCTTACGTAATAATACTAACAAAGATAAGGTTTGTTCCAATAATCTCTAAGTATCAGATAGCTCTTTTTATAGCCATTGAAAATTCTATTTACACAAAATAGATACAGCTAATGACGCCTTTATACCTTTGTAAATGGAAACCTTTATGACAGTTGATAGATTTGATGGAAAGAAAAACAATCAATTTATGAATAAAAAGAAGGAAAGAAAATGTTTGAATAAAAATAAATAGTTTAAAAAAAATAGAATATTTATTCATCCCTAAGTAAAGAATTACAATTCATTCTACAGTTGCCTACTTTAGCATATAATGGTAATTTTTATAGTTTTTATTATATTCTTTTTAACTTATTTAGTCTCATGATATGAGATTGAGTAGGTCCGACAACAGATCTTAAAATATTTGTTGTTTTTTTCCATACTGTTGCATTTGAACCAATCGATGGTTTACTTAACAGTGGTGCTGAGTACATTTCCACTAGCTCTATTTAAAATACAATTAAAAATTCTCTCTTTTTAGAAAATTAAAACTTTCAATTAATTTTTTTACTGGCCAAATTTAGGAATAACAATTAAATTTGTTCATTCAAAATATGAATTGAAAAGTTGTGATTTTCCTGGAACAGAGAACCCTTAATTGCATCTTATATAAAGTTAGTGGAAATGTACTAAGCACTACTGTGAAGTAAGTTTCTAGAATCCTGAGAAGTAACATACGACAGAAACAATCTCAGATTTAAGGGGATTAAAAAAGCCATATGTAATAATTATTTAAATGAAATTGTTGGATTTAAATTTTAAATCACTGCACCTAACTGATTAGCTCATCACATTACTTAGTAAATACCATGAAAATTTTTACAACAAAAAAAAGTTCAGTTCAGTTTCTAATTCAAAATATTCCAATTAAAAACTAATCAAAACTTTTATAATCGAATATCATGTTAAAAAAAAAAAAACATAAAACCGATTTGATTTTTTTTATGAAAGAGCAAATTTAATTTTTTTTAAAACAATACGAATAATTTTGAATTGATGGAGTTTTATTAATCATAATAACAACCTTTTTTTTAAATAAAAAAAATGAATACATTTGCACTAATTTATTTTCAAAAACACTATAAAATTACAAACATTGACAAAACAAGAAATATAAATGTGGTCAGCATCGAACCTTCGGGTTCTTTAGCACTTATTTTATTTAATTATTTTAATACGGGAAGGCCCGGCAACGCTTCACAATTGCTAGATTCGAGTATGTACCATATGCAGACTGAATGGCTCAATTAAAAGATTGATAACAATTCTGTGAAAATTAAACATTTAATTACATATTGTAATATTTAAGACAGGACTACAAATTATATAATAAAATTTTTAAAAAACATTGTCCGAAGCCAATTATTTTTTTTGGATTTTATTTCACCATTCAAACAGCTATCGTGTTACCGAAAAATCGCCATATCTTTATTAATCCATGGTCAATTTGTCATTATTTTTATTTTTTTATGTGATTTCATTACATATCATATACTTAGTACGTGCAAAACAATGTACATATTTTGAATGATGCGCCAATAAAGTTTAATTTTATTCATTACTTTTTTTCTCATCAAATCCAGGATTTCAATAGCTTGGAACATTTCTAGGACAACGCCGAATTAAAAAATGGTTAAGAACTATCGGAGAACTTAGGTAATTAACAAGCATTACATTTTTATTTATATAGATTATTAAGACTTAATGTAATAATACTACAAAGACGGTAAATTTTCATGACCACACAGTTTCCACCATGGTAGATACTACGACAGTACCTTCACTGCCATTATACATTATAAAAAATGTACGAAAGTGCTTACACGACAGTAAATTATATCATGACTGCCTCTCTACTAAAGTCTGCACCATAAGAGTGACTTGTCTACATCATGAGAGCCCACTACGAAGCCGAATACATGTGGCAGTTAACATGATAGTAGGTTCACTGTCATTACAAGTAACATTCATTATTGCGACAGATCATGCACGACAATAAATGTTTTCATAACTTAGATACTTATAATCTGTATTTTTCAAAAAATGAAAAACTTATGAAACTTCCACCTTAACCCTTCAAGGGCAAGGTGATAGATGGAGATACTATTCTTAGACCAAAGATAATTAAAGGGAGAAGGTAAAGGTACTTAAACAGCGCTGGGAGGTCTCCATTAAGTCGTGGCAGGTAAGGACACCCGCGTATAATGGTTTCTTCGTAGACTATTTAATAACTGATCCTTAATGATTATAACTGAGAAAATTTAAAAACATCCTCTTTCACTGTATTGGTATTAAATCATTTATTTATCTAATTTATCACTTAATTTAAATTATAATATAAAATGTAATTATCGCAATATATGTCATTTGATGGCCGAGAACAATAGTTCCATACAGTGAAAGGTGGACAAAGTTCAAAGGATGATTTGCTTAAGATATTACAGAAGCAATTAAAACATTTCCCTCAGCAACTATAGAGATAATGCTGGACTTAACTCCACTGCATACTTAGATCCAAAAAGAGACCCTAGCAAGGGCACTCTGAACACAACGTACCTGAAAAACCATGAGATTATAAAGGAAAATGAAACATCCCCAACGAACTTGAGGATAAAGAGTGGCTTGGCTCATTAAGTGATTACTTACTCAAAAAACTATACTTTGAAAAGAATTTCTAAGTAAATATAACAATATACTTTTTTTTGTCTTTTTATTTAATATCAGAAGTCATCTTACGTTTTATGATATGAAGAGTGGTTTCATTTTATTTGTTTTATCATTATTTTATGTATTCTGTTAATTATGGTTGTTTAATTGTATATTTTTAAATTCACTATATTAATCTATTTTATGACATCTTGTAATTTCACCTCTATTTTGTAATTTACTCTACTAAAGCCTAATTTTGACGTCTGTAAATTATTCTAAATTGATCAATCCCAGAATAAATAAAGCTTATTATTATTATTATTACATTGACCATAAAGGTGTCAAAGACAGAAAAGCCGAATTATTACCTAAACCAGGCAAGAAATGAGTTGAGAAAAATAATATGACTCCTCGCAGACCATTGTCCCTTATGATATAATCTCAAAAAGATGAATATAGAAGAAGATTCAATATGTCGTCTGTGCATAGAGGACGAAGAAAAGATTGGCCATATTTTATGTGAATGTGAATTCCTTGCCTTGTACATGTCACAATACTAGAATCGTGCAATAATTAAACCTGAAGAAGTTTAACCAAGAATTAACCCAAAAGATTTAATGGGATTCATTAGAAGCAACAAATGGATTAGATAAGAAAAAGATATCCCACAAAACATCCAAATGGGTTGAAGTGAAGAACTGCTTTCCATTCCTTTAGTTAAATAATAATAAAAGCCACATTAAATCCAGGTTTAAATATTGTACTCACTTCGATAAACTATATAGAATATAAACCATCAACTGATTGAAGGAAAATGTAAAAATAAATTTTATTAAAATATTTTATAACTACTAATAGTTATATTTAAATAACACAGGTCAGAAATATATAAGGAAACATAGAATTAAAAAAAATCTTGGAAATTATTTTTTAAATCAATATTTGCAATTTTTTCTATTAGATATAAAAATTGAAAAAAAAAAAAAAAGTCTCCGGCATACTTACAATAAGAAACGGAGGTATATTATTTTATCATTATTATTGCCTATTTCATTTTACATTTATCTATTTATATAGTTATTATTATCATTCTTAATGTATTTATTTTTCTTTAATATACATTATCATTTTAAACTCCATTTCTCTTGAATGTGGCTAGATTGTATTATTTTCAAAAAAAACTTCTATCTGTTATAAAAAAGAAAAAAAATATATACCATATTTTTTTTTAACTTACAATAATTATTTATCAGATACAGACAATCATCTTGCTTCTAAAAGCTTAAGATTAAAGTATTATAATTACTGTATAAACTGTCAGTTAGTTTTTAATTAATTTGTTTTTTCTATGTATATATGTTATAGTTAAGTCTAGCCACACTGTATTTTGGCCAATAAATGTTATTTTAAAATTAAAATTACCTTTGTAATTGTTCTAAACGCACCTAGTCCCAGAATAATAAACTCTTTTTTCATTTCATTTATAAAATAACTTTTTTTATTTTTTTTTTTTATTTTAATAATTTATTTATTGATATTTACAACTGTATACACATATATACAACAAGT
>NW_027107991.1:398545-414767 GCF_000696795.3 Halyomorpha halys | reverse complement strand
AGGATAGGACCAAGGATACTACCCTGAGGTACACCAGCAGACTGACGGAATAAAATAACAAAGAACAAAACTCATACATATTTTTATATCAGGACATTTTTTTTTAAACAAGTTTTCATCCCAAGCAGATACTTAATTATTTATAACCAAATAGCATTCAAAAAAGATTATCTGGATAATGGATAAAAGACAGTTTGTTTAAATAAAAACGGATTTAAGAAAATACTTTACAATAGGAAGGGGTCAGTCAATATCAAAGAGGTGGGATAAATTAAGAAGGTAATGAGTTTTAAAATAATATATAGGATAAAAAAGAAAATAATTTTATGAAAACATTCTAGCAAATAATAAAAATTTAACTTCAATTTTTTTAAAAATGATTAATTATAAAAGAATAGGAAAAAATCATGAACATAATAAACTGATACAGTTCATTTCATTATTTTATGATAAATAATTTAATTGTGACTAAAGTATTGTAATGTTTAACGAGTAAAAGTTTAATAAATTACATAGCTACCTATTGTAGATACATTAAAATTGTATATTAATTCTAATTGATGTTTACTACATAAGCCACCAAAAATATTTTTCGTCAAATGATATATGCTCATAATTCAGACATTTTAATCAATACAATAATGTTAATTATAATTGCAGTCTAGCAATATCTCTTAATTTATTCAAATATGTTTAATATCCTGTTTGAAAATATAAAAGTAAACATTTTCTGAAACACCATAGAAGAAATTAATAAAGGGTGATATTGAAGAATGAAGATATGTACATTTATTCTTTACTTCATTGATTGTAAAGGATAATATATTTATCCCTAATATTACATTTATTGTTACAAATTTAAGACGGTGAATAGACATTAAAAGAATGGATTGGTCATTTTTTAATTTTTTTTTTCATTACATTTATTTATAATTGAAAAAACAAAACAATTTAACCTGTAAACTTAATTAATTACATAGATAAGAAGGGGTTCAAGACTGAGTAGAAAGAATTTCAATTTAATTAGAAAGAGATCCTAGGAAGATGCTGAACCTAGAAAATGAAAAAAATATTCAGCTTCTAATTAACTTTAAAAAATTAAAATACTCCCAGAGCTCCTTCTTTATAAGGGCTGGGTCAAACTTTAATTTAGATTTCAAGAAAATTAAAACAAATTTTAAATAATATTATCACGTCAATCTTTTGGTACAGTTGCAATTGAGAAAAAAAAATTAATTCAATTATGTAACTCTAAAATTATTCTTATTAAAATTAGGATAAACTTAAATTAAATTACTTCGAAAGTTGGATTGTAATTATTACAGGCAGGCAAAATATACTTTAAACACTGTCACACTGCATTTTCGAAAAGATAAAACAAAATTAAACAATTACACGAGAGCACTTGAAAATAAATTTAACCCGATATATTATCCCTTTATCAGGGAACTACATTAATTTATCCAGTGCCGATCGCAGCGATAAAACAACACCGTGCGATATAGATTAGCGAGAAATTTATTGCCCGAAACTTCCAGGCCGAAGCTTTTTTTCTTTTTATTTGTTTTTGTTTCAGTCCCTTCAGGTATGTATTAAATGGATCCAATAAAAGTTAAAATAATGATAGTCCGTTATTTTAAGAGACCAATTTATAAGTGTGATTAACCACTGAATAAATTGACATTAAATATAATTATGCTTTAACTTCAAGGTACATAAACACATAGATTTTTTATTGAAACCTGATTTTACAAATACAGATTAAACATTTATTACGACAGGCCAAATCGGTTCTTCAACTGGTAACCTTTTCGAACGACAGTTTTTAAAAAATTGGCGATCCTAATACGGACATTACGAACGATTTTCCTAACATATTACTAATTATTATTATTTTATTGACTATTTTTATTTTAAAAACACTATGCTTTTATATCCTAATCAAAATCCTAATAAAATTTCCAGACATACAAATGAATACTAATTGAAAACTTTAATCAAAGTTTTATTTAAACTAGTAAGTTCCATTTATGTCAATAAATGGTTTTCATAATCATCCAATAAATTTTCATCAGATCACGTCCATCGATTAAAAACATATATTTATTTATTAAAAAATCTGATTTTTATTTTTCTGCTAACCTTAAAACCTGTAGATAATTATATGATTTTGGCAATAAGACAAAAATTATAGTATGTATTATATTAACATATATTGTAATTTAATGTTTTTTCCGCGGTCTAATTAATCCTGATAAATCATTTATATTTTTTTAAATAATGAAGTGGTCTTGAACTTTTAATAGAAATCAAAGGAATAGAAAAATTGACAACACTAATTATTTCACGGGCTCAATCCGTCCTCAAATACTTGCGAAATATTCTTACGCTTAAATAGTTAAATCATAAAAATATAAATATATACAATAAATATGGATTGAGGATTTTAATTTGGCAATGAAACAAATCGAAATTGAAATTATTGAACAATTTTCAACAACTGCTATAAGTAATGATAAAGTTAAGTTGAACGTAAGGAAATTGAAGTAATTATAAAAAAATTTACCTCTAAGCAGTTCAGATGCCACAAGCGTCTATGTTATCAATTATCAAATCCGATCGTGGTTATATAGGACATTAATAAGAAAAATTATATAATCTCAATTACTTGAAGGTGCAGAAAATATTCGGACAAATAGAAATACATTTTTCTAATTTAAAATAATTTATTTGCAGAACTCAAAATCAAACTTAATTGTGGATGATCTATAGAGCGTATTTTCAGCGCAGACATTGCCTTAAATCTCTTTTACCAAACAAATATGGAACAAAGTAAATTTATAATGAAAGCCGTATTTAATAGGGAAAAAATTATTATAACCATATAAAAATAATTTCGTAATAACTTTGATATAATTGAAGCCATACTATTTTTATTTCTTATAACATAAACAATAAAAGTATTATAAAATGGCATAATAAAAACTTCGATCAAAACAGATGAGAAGCAAGTACAAGTACAGTATTAAGATTTAATGTGCCATTCATAAAATAAATCGATTGAAGGCGTTATGCCCAGTGACTAATACATAATTTTTAATTATGAAACATATTTACAGAATTTTTAAAATATTGAAATAAATAATATAATTTTAAAAACAGCTCTGAGAGAAGCCAATGAATAAAAATGAACATTACAGTGATACATAATATATTTATAAATGGTTATAAAAAGCCAGGGAATCCAAAAAAACAGCCAAATTACATTTTACAATATTTATATCAAACTGAAATTTATGTCATCACGCAGTATAAAGTGATTGGTTTTTTTTAAAAATATTTATTATAATATGTCAGGTGGTAATAAAGAATAAATTTACTGTTCATTCCGTACTTCAAATTGAATTTTGTTTCGCTTCGGGAAACTCGAATCATCGGCGGTGAGAAACATACTTGGAGTCATCGAAAACTGGAAATATAAGAATATAATAAACCGAAAACATCTTTAAACCCTAATTCAAAAAATGTAGAATTTATAAACTCTGCTCGATTAGATTTTTATTTAAAATCAAGTAATTCTCAAAATGTTACGCAAATTAAATACGCTTTAACATATTTGATATTTAATACACTAATTCATTTTTATAATAAATTATCTATAAAATCACTTATTAATTAACCACTCTACAAAATATATATAGTAATAATTTATATTTTTTGATAATGAGCTGAATCTTTTTATTTCCTTCAGAGAAAATCAAAAAAATGCAGCTGAGAGAGAAGCTAATAATTATTCAATTAATTTAATCAAATTAATGACTGAGTGGTTTATTTTATTAATTAAGATATATAACCTCAAAGTTGTACTGGATCAACTAATTGGAGATCTACTAATCCAAGTGAAACCGACAGTAATCAAATGATTTTTCGTTTCAATAAATGATACTTAAAACTACAGGCACAGAAAGTCGGTAAGACTAAACTAAAGGATTTATCGAAGAAATATTTTTTTTTCACACAATTGTCCAAATTCTCAATTAAAAAAACAATATGTTGGGATAAGTGCTGTTAAAATACTTTGCAATGGAAGGAAAGACGTTTTCACAGCTTGAACTGTCTTCATATCAGAAACTTAAAATTTTGTTCTTTTATATATATATATTTCAACCGCGGCGAAAATATAATTGAAATATCCACATCATTAATAATAATAAAATTAAATATCTCGATAGCTCAAGATTTTTAGAAAGTAACTTTAACTTAAAACAAACCCGGAAAAAGAAGAATTACATTTATTTGTAGAAGGAAGATAATCATATAATATATTAAACTTTCAGCATTTAAATATATCTGGTAACTGTTTATTCATCTAGAAAAAAAATGAATACAGTAATCGTTTGAAGGAGTATTTTTATTTTCCATAGGTTACAATTTATTTGTATAAATTAACTTTATAACATAAAAATACCTTCAAGAAATAGAGATAATAGACCCTAAGCAATATTTTCACAAGAAATTTGGTTAAATGTTATTTTATTAATAAAATTTATAAAACAATTTTCCGTCTTGTATTACAAATAATTTTTATTTTTAAGAAATCATAAAAAAATATATTATGAGGGCCCTATACTATTAGATTATCATTAATAATTATTCTAATTAATAGTATAAATAATTTACCATAAAACAGTTTTAAAAAAAAAATTATTTTCAATGAATACCTTGAGACGGAATTATCCAAAACTATAAACCACTGAGACAATGAACAGACCGATAGGTTAGAACTTATTATATTTTAACAATGAATTTTTGGCGACTGTTTATAAAATTACGCGACTTGTAGCTCGAAAGAGACGGACACTGATCCAGCCTTGACGGAGGTTTGGCAGCGACTGGGCTAGGCGAAGCCAGCAGCGAGAGTCGGCGGAGATCGCGTTCGCTCGGCTATCTTCGGACCGCCAATGGCTCAATTAGTCTGTATAACCCTTCCCCCACCACCTCTACCTGTATTTGTATTGGCTCTCCCTGTATCGGTATTGTTTGGTAGCAGTTTTATTTGACTGCTGCAGCTCCCCTTGTTGGAGAACTCACAGAAATGGAGGAAAGTTGGTGTTTTTTTTTTTTAAGAAAGTACTTAACAAGAGATACTTATAACATAGGTCGAGATCGAATTAATTAATGTTTAAAAACAGACACCAAAGCCCTAAATTTCCGTCATGTTAAAAAAAATAAAATTATGTTAAATTAAATTTATAATTAACCAGGACTAGACCGAAAAGTTTTTTCTCTATAAAATATATATATATTTTGTAAAACTAAGCATTAAAATTTACAATTTAATTTAATTTTTTCCTCGCAAAAAACCAAGCCGCCATGATTGTGTTGGCATGAAGTCATTTCGAAATAAACATACGCTAAGCTTATCTACTCAGTGCGATGGGTATTTTTATTTATTTCGTTTTGTTTTTTTAGTTTTCATTGTTATTCAAGCAACTGTCTATTATCAGTTATATTCCTCATTGTTCTTGTGTAGTACATAGCTAAAAAAAATACAACTATAAAGACTCCACTAAAGTTCAAAAATCAGACTGCAGATCAACTTTCATTCTGATAGAACATGGATCTACACGCCACCAGAGCCTCCATCTGTTTTGAGTAAAAGAGGCTTTGTTTGATTGAAGATGTTTAACATAATTTGAAAGACAGTTTAACTGAGACATCACTTTAACAAATTCATTTTACATTTGTTTAGTACGTCAAACTTATAAATAAAAAAAATTACTACATTAGCATCCATTTTGGGTAAATTTGTACTTTCTGTTTTTCTAAAACAGATTTCCATGGTTTTTATGGAAAAAATTATGAAAATTCTTTTAACAGTAATATACGCAATGATTAAAAAATGCGAATCGCTAAGTCAGTGTTTTTCTTTATGTCTAAATGAAGTCACATATGTCGGCAAGGATTTTCCTTCTGTTGGTACACAAATTAAAAAACTTTATTTTTTTTTTATTTTATCTTACATTTTTTTATTGCTATTATTTCATTTTTTTTTCTTTCTCATCAAATACTTTATTTTCATTTTGAGAAACAGATAGTTTGACTAGATTTTCTATATAATAAAACCAAGCTGTACGTGTCTCTAACAATTCATGCACTGAATTTTGGTCATTTATATTTCCAAAAAAATAATTCCTATGAAGTTTGAAATCATCAATGGTGGTTCTCCTTATGCTGCAAACATGTAAAAAAATAAAAATAAAAACTCTAACTATGCTTGAAAACATATGTATTTCTAGAACGAAGAGAGGAGAGATGATTAAATCCCTTTGCAGGACCAGATTCTCACTAGTATTGTAATGAATTCCCAAATCCAAACACTGTGTGGAGAACCCCTTGAATACTAATACGAGGATTGATTGAAAGTAATTTGGAAATAAAATTATTATGTACCTATTTTCCTTTTTCCTTCTTTTAGGGGTACGAAAAAGAAAAATATTTCAATTTTGTTTCATTTTCAACACCTAAAAATAACTTAGATCATTGTGCAAACAAATAAATACGATTTCTGAGAGTCATAAACTAACTTATTTAAAACATACAACATAGGAGCTGTTTAGAGCAAAAGTAGTGTGTCATACTAATCACATCAATATTTATTTTAATTAAAAAATAATTATTAAATAATAGCATAGGGTGACTGACTATTTTTAAGAGAAAAAGTTCTATTTTTAATAATGATGAGTTGATAGTTAACCGTGGATTATATATAAGAGGGTTAAGGGTTGTGATCAGTGAAGAATACAAATAAGTAAAAATGTATTTATTAGTACCAACGTTTCGGCCAGAATTTTAAGCCTTCATCAAGGCTAAGAACAAAAACAAAATGATTAAATAGAATTACAGAATAAGGAGATAACATTGTATACTCATTTTTTTCTCTTGCAAGTAACCCTATGCAGGAGGAGTTTATTTAAAAAAATATTCATACTCCATGCGAAACCGCATACTATATGTATGTAACGTGAAGTTAAGAATAGAATGTGTTGTAGTACTATACTTTTTTATTTATTTATTGCTAAATATTTTTTATTATATAAGAGGTACATACGATGATCACATTTGGGCTAGCTCTATATTAGAGATGATGTGCAACAGCTCTTTTTTGTATTTTCCGAAGATTAAAGATTGCTTAAGTGACCATGTACCTCCGTGCGTTATGCAGGTTTTTATGAAATTTAACCGTTATAGGACCGTACAGGGTGCAGTCGAAAAGTAAGTGATTAAAGTTTGTGGAGTTTGTCCTCCGCACTTGTCATTGTTAGTTATGTGAAATATTTGGACGGTACATTGTAGATCTGGTTCAAATGTAAGTCCATCAAGAAAAACAATTAAATATTAGATTGCTTTAAAGTACATTCTGATGAACTCACTCCATTCTATAATGTATAAATGATTTTTAATCCCCGTCTAAAATTCACTTATTCTAGGATTATCTCAACTAACATAAAGAAAAAATTGTCTGTAAAAAACTTAACAAGATACCCTACTAAAAAACAATTATACTTCAAATGCAAATTACCAAGCAATGGAGGCAGAACTTTGAGACTATAAAAACATTCTTCTAACAAGACCATCGTTGTCTTCAGACTAATGAACTTCTGGACAAATCTCATCGCAACCATCTATGCCTCATTTTATAATGCAATCATGAGCTAAACTTTCAGAACCTTATAAAAGTAAAATCATCAGGATTATTGTTACAGATTTTTATTGATTGTGCAGTATATAATGCTGCAACAACATAGTCTAGGAATTTCCCATTCTGTTTAAATTTTGTCAACAAATTTAAGCAATTTTTCATTTTTTCATCTACATCTCAACATACAATCATTAGATTATATGGGAGGGATGTTAATCTAAATAATGTTACATACAGTGTCACCTCTTTACGACGAAAAACCATGGGTCCGACGGATTTGTCCGAAGTATGTTTTAAAAAAAATTACTTACAATTTTGTATTATTTATACACACAATATTTTAAAAATGTATATGAAGAGTAAGGGAGCCGGATAGCTCAGTACTGTAGCCATGAGGCAACTCTGTGGATTCGGGAGCCCTCCTGGGTTCACTCAAACTCATAATGTAGGCACCCTAAATTAGGGGAAAATCTGGTGTTGAGTGTGATTCTGACCAGATAACCTTTCATTGTCCAGCAACGTACTTGCTTACAAAGTACTGCACCCTGGCCCTTGATGGGTTCTAGCAGTATAGATTCATTTATTTATTAAAGAATAAAAAATAAACTTGGAGAATGGGCAGGTCATAAACAACCAATCGATCCTGAAATCGTAATTCTGAAGTTCGTACCCACTGAAACCATTCAAGTTCGGCTTTGTCAATAATCGTACTTCCAGTTACACTATCTTTTTAAGACTACAATAAGTCTACTTCTTTTTTTAAAATACGAGTATCTGTGATTTGAGTCTTTATGAATTTACGTTATCTCGTTTTATATTGAAATATCCAAACATAAAATTGTCAAATTAAGTTTTTTGTTTTCACTTTAATTTTTGTGGTAGTACGGTAGTAACGTACCGTGATGCTTCCTTGATTATTCCTAATTTTTTCATAGTTCATCGGCAGCGTTAATTTTTAATGTACACGTACCAAGCCGGTTTTATTTAGTAAAATCGAAGAATTATATTGAAGTAGATATTCATATAAATTACTGTAGATCATAAATATTTTCCTATTTCTCTTGGGTACACATAAAGAAAATTGCTAACTAGAAATATCCTTCCTACCAATCCTTAACACAACCTTGCATGTATATTTACACTTTGCTTGGAGCTTCCAGAGCCTCTCTCCCCCTGTTTATAAAGGACATAGGTTCCAGCGCCCTTCTAACCTACCCCTATAGGTGTACTGAAGTCAATTCACCCTTTCAAAATCTCAGTTGAGATAAAGAGTGGAACAGTCTAAATAAATGGTTCTCAAACTGGAATACACATAAGTGGTACTTTCTCAAAATGTTAAAAATAAATAATAAATTTAATATTTAATATAAATAATAAATAATAATATTAAACGGCCTAAACAACAACTGATTAAAAAATACTCATTTGTCTGACTATAAGGCCTATCTGGACTTTCAGGGTTGAGCTTTTGAGCTACACTAGACCATCGAATTCCTTTCAATCCAAAATCCTTCGTAAAAACGGTTCGCTATTGATAAATCGATATTGAAAGTTTGAAAAAAATGGTTGTATCTAATTAAAATTAAATATTTATTTTTACTTTATTACTATGATTTGGCAACATAAATTAAAACCACATATGGGATAAGAAACATTACAGAATGTTTTTTGTTTGTTTTATAAGCTTAATTGGTAATATTTACTAAAATGCTTAAGGCTCTACTTATATCTAATAGTTATATAGAGGAACACTTTACCAGGAAAGGAACACACATTTACAAAATGATAAGTTTTGAAAAAGTAATTGATAAAACTAAAAAATAAATGTTGGTTGTTTTATTACATATTTGGGGTCAATTGCCATCACTATTACACTCAATTTTTAGTCATTACAATACTTTTTAATATACGATGTTCTCGATAATTCCAATTAGCACATGTACAATCATATCCCTCAATTTTCCTAGAGAGGAATATGCAATGCATTATTGTCCATGACAAAATCCTGGATTTAGTCATTCTTTGAACTTGGAATACGGGTTTTAATTGTCAGTTATTAAAATGGTATTAAAAGTCATAAAAAAAGCATTACGCACATCCAGAATAAAAAAAGACACAGTTATCATCTACCGAATTATATTTTATTTGTGAAGAAATAAGAAAAATATGTAACTGAATGCATTTAATGAATAATTACTTGATTATTATAAAAAATATTTAGGGTAATTTTCTTTGCGTATATCCCAGATTTAGACAGTTCCTTAAAATAATCGATCTACGCTCAAAAAATGTTTAATTTTGTTCATGACTTTTTTTTTAACAAAGAAATCGGATTCAGTAGGTTTAAATCTTCCCATACCTACACGAAACATTTCGAAAAAAAATAGCATGCAAATAAGTCAACAATTTAAAAGTTTATTGTGGACAAAGATTTAAGCCATTCCCTTTAATATATATGGATTAAATGTACATCAAAGCTATACATTTTAGAAATAAAACCGATACTCATGATTATATAAAGCCGATGGTTTACAAAAAGGGGCTTGTGTCATCAATAATAATAAAATGAAAATAAATAAGCATATATAATATGCTTAATAATAAATTTATAAATAATAAAGCATATATAATATAAATAATAAACAAATTTAACTAATCCAATCCAAATATTTACTTTTCGCCAACTTAGAACAGTAGTTCCCAAAATAAGGTTGGCGCAAACGAATGCCTTTCTTAAAACATTACAAAAAAAATTTCATCATTTGCATTGCACTATTTTTTTCTTATTTTTCTACATACACAGCTACTCTCAGGATGATTGTTAATTTATTTTTTTAGCTCGACAATGTTACCGTGGCCAAAAAAGTTAGGGATGGTCTTAGATCACCTCTTAGGCATCCTTTTACTGAGCACCCAAGACAGGAAGCCACTGGCAGGTGGAGCAATCACCACGGTTTCAGGTTAAAAAAATCTATTTAAAAAGATCGTCTACGGTCCCTTTTCCATTCGTGACAGAAATGAATAGTTACATGTTGAGTTGGTTTTAACAAATTTAACGAGGAGAAGGCGGTCTTCTGTAGAGGCTCAGATAGATGGCTTCCAGTCACTCTGATTGGATTCTCTTTTGTCCGAGGACATCGGTCTCCGTCCAGTCTCCTTTGTCCCTCCACTTCTCAAAGGAATGGTAGCCCACGAGGTAAACCATCACGACAGTGTAATGTATTAATATAGACCGGTTCGGTGTCATCTAGTGTATACCCATCAGGGATAGTTCGGATAGATAAAAGGTCAGTGTATTACGTGTGGGCTGCAACCTGGAGACTTGAGATGGAATGAAAGATGATCAGGATAAAGAGTATCAAGTTTGAAAACCATGGATTGCCTCTTCCACATATCGCTGCTCCGCTTTCATAGTGGTACATTTGAAAAAAAAAGTTTTAATTTTATTTTGAGTTAGAGAGAATAATCAATATTATACTGGCACTAATTTGCAAACCTAACACAGATTTTATTTATTAATTAATATACTTGATGTTAAAAGTGGTAAAAACGAGAAATTATTTAATAAAAATCTGGCGGTACCAGACACTAATTTACTTAACATCCGGGAAAGTGAAAAGATGAAAATTTCAAATAATTTTTTTTTATTTATCTGTTACTATAAAAACAAATGTATTTTAGGATATCTGGAAGTGTGAATAACGAATACCAACTTTTTCCCTACCAAGAACACAACATTTTAACAAAACCGTGGAAATGATTATGATTAGGAGAGGTCGAAACTACACGGCTATTTAGAATTTTCCAGTTTCTAAACTACTGTCTCTATTTCTCCTTCAGTTAATATCTAATTCTTTCATAGTTCATATCTATACATTCTGTATAAATTAACAAGGCACAATAATAAATTATTTTAAATAAACCAAATTAAAGGTTCTTCAGAGATTTTTTTTTAAAACCGGTATTCAAGTCCTGCAAATTTATTTCAATGAGGATATGATATAACTGATATTAAAGACCACTTGATTTACAGATTTTAATGAAAAATCGTATAATTTTTGGGAAACTCTTAAAAATGAGAAAAATAATTTTTATAATGTGGCACTTTCGGCAAGTCGATTTTGTCGAAAAAGTTGCGGCAATATCCCAGGCATATAAATATGTAATTTTAGTTCCGTACAACTTTTCTTATTTGAGGTAGGCTGCTCACTCACACAAGCTGTTCTGAGAGACTCGGGGGGAGGGCTGTGCTCAGATCTCTAGAGCCCAGCTCTACCCCTCATGCGTTGGGATAGAGTGGGTTCTAGGATCCTCAGGTCGAGAGTGTAAATATTGTGCATAATAGTGTAAAAGTGATCAGTACTTATATTTTGTTTTATTTTTATTGTTATATTAGTTCAAAATTTTACTTATTTTATTTTATCTTTACTTTTTCAAGAAATGGAAATTTTATTTATTTCTATATCAATTTTGTAATATTTTTTATTTATTTTTTTTGTATGAATGGGATCATTTATTATAATTACACATTGCACAAACTTATAACAGTTTGTAATATGTATCAATAAATAAAAAAATTCTAAAAAAAAAAACTTCGTATTGAGTTTCTGATTATTGATTACAGACAATTTTGGGAGACATAGTTATTTGAACTCGGAGGACCTCAAAATGTATATTTCCGTTAAAAACTCCGGTTTGAAATTTTCCATGATTTTAATACTTTCTCGTATTATAAATTCCAGGTATATGTAAGTGAAAGTAGAAAAGTGTCTTTCCCTTATTTGGTTCTCACTATGAAAAGAAATGTGAATTTCAAAATTAATAAATTTCTATTCTAATATAAATTCCTCTTGGTAAGGAACTAAGTCCAGTATAATAGCAAGAAGAGGCTGCCTCAACGAAACATCGAACGCCGGACAAAGCGGGAGACAGTGAAGTAATAGGAGCAAGCGAGCTAAATGATTTATTATCAGATAATTGTCACCATGTCCCATTCTATAATTGACATGTTATATCTTCTATTATTGGCCCATCCATTCATGAGGAGACGTCTTGTTAGGGGGCATTAATTCCGCTCCGGGGTGTCTTGTCAAGATAAACTGGATTACCTATTGAACTGCGGTCTGGCAGTCGAGTCTGCTCGATTTCACCACTTTACACAACATAATCAATGCTGCCTAAATCCCAACTTATAATATCAACAATTGGAGTAGGGGCATTAAAAAATAGCGACTGTTTAAAACCGATAAAAAAATTAAATTTTTCATTCGGAGCTATATCTTAAAAAGTAGAAGCAACACAAGAAAACCTAAGAGAACGTCATTTAAAGATGAGCAAATTTCCTAAAATATGAGCCCTAAAAGAGTTATTTACGTTAAACAGTTCTCCAGATAAATCTATATCTCAAAAACCATTTGATGTACAGATCTCTATTAGCACTCAAATTAAAGCTAGTTTAATGAGCTATAAAGTTGTTTATTATGTTTATCTTCGTAGGAGTAATAGTTTACATGAAATTTGGAAATATAAATTGATTTTTATTGGGACAACTTTTTATTTGGCAAATTTATATTCATATGTGAATATCATAAAAACTACTACCCCTACGAAGAAAAGTGGCATAAACTACTTTATAGTAAGTTAAATTTCCTTTATTTTGAGTGCTGGCAGACATATGTGCG
The DNA here is from genome assembly GCF_000696795.3 of Halyomorpha halys. Taxonomy (NCBI): domain Eukaryota; kingdom Metazoa; phylum Arthropoda; class Insecta; order Hemiptera; family Pentatomidae; genus Halyomorpha; species Halyomorpha halys. The sequence goes on along the minus strand of NW_027107991.1, from coordinate 401,384 downwards.
TCTTATAGATCTAGAGACATATTTTTTTCAAAAATCCAACATTTTATAAGAAAAAATAGAAATTAACATTTTGTGGGTTTATTTTGTCAAATATTATAAAAACTACTAGTCCTACAAAGTATTTTATAGTAAATTTAACAAGCTTTAATTTGAGCGCTGGCAGACATCTGTACAAGAAATGGTTTTTGAAATGAAGTTTTTCATAAATCAAATTTATTGTACAAACAACTATAAATCAATTTATTTTAGCAAATATCATGAAAAATACTATTCCTAAGAAGGTAAGGTAATAAACTTATTTATAGTCCATTATATTAGCTTTAATTCGAGTGGTAATAGACACCTGTACGTCACATAGTTCCTAAGATATAGATTTCTCAAAATAAATTAACTACTAATCTTGCAGTAGGTTTTTAAGACATTTTTTTTTTTAAAAAACTTTATCTCGAGAACTATTGGACGTAAATAGCTCATTTAGGGCTATTATTTCAGCAAATTTACTCTTCTTAAAATAATGCGCTCTTAGGTTTTTTTTTGTGTTGTTGGTTGTTTTAAGATATAGAATGAAAAATTAGTGTTTTTTTAAGGTTTTAAAACAGCCACCATTTTTTATTCCCCCTACATATACTTAGCAGACTCATCAATTTTGACTATTAATTATACATAGTTTTCATTAAAGTATTCAACAATTGGATGAGATAACTGCCTTTTTTTCTTCCTGGCCTATAGTACAAGGAGGCTAACTTGGGACAAGTCCATCCTCATTGAAGAGGGGACCACTAGAAAAAAAGACAAATAAGGGTTAAGAGTGATTTGTGATGAGTGATCACATTCTTGTATAACTGTTGGTCAAGAAATAATACTTAGTTACAAAGTACTGAACCACTGACCATTTATAGGTTGTATCAGTACTGGTTTTAATTATATTACTAGTGGAGATTCCGTCCTAGGAACGGGTTTAATCACCGCCTCTCTCTTCCCCTTCCAGCATTAATAATGTCAGATTTTTAGTTATTTTCGTTTTTGAGATACAGTGATCAGTAGGTCAATGAGCGACTAACACTTCTATACGACATGTTAAGATAAAGACAAATGTATTTCTTATATTGTATATCTTTTCTTATATTGGTCCGATTGGAACTATTCGGTTTATAAAGAGTTAAATTTGATTGGGGATGTTTGTTTTTTGAAAATAGTGAAATGTTATTTTTAAACTTTTTTTTAATTTTAATTATATGTATATGGAATATGTGATAGGAGTGAGTATTACAATCGTAAAAAATTCAAATCTGAGTTTTTCACGTGACTACACGTTTTGAGGCTCTCCAAGTTTAAATAACCAAGTCTCGCAAAATAGTCTGTGTGAACAGCCTACCTCAAAAACAAAAAGTCGTACAAAACTTAATTTTTTTAATTTGTTCATTTACTACTGAAAAAAAATACAATAAGTGACTGTAAATGTTTCAGATCCATAATAATCTTGGAAGGAACAAGCCAATATTGGTACTTTAATCATTGCTTTAAATTGGAATACCCCGCGGCCAGCTTTTTTCAGATACCTCAGAGGATTATCAGAAATTGTTAAGGATCCCAGATTCAGAACTAATTTGTTTTAGTACAAGAGACTGGGTGAAAAAAAGGCAGTTATTTCACCCCAATTTTTGAATACTTTGGTGAAAACTAAGTATAATTACTAGTCAAAATTCATGAGTCTGCCAAGTATAGGTAGGGGGAATAAAAAATGGCGGCTGGAAGGAGTAGTTTTTATGATATTTTCAAAAAATCTATCCGAATAACTAGAAATTAACATTTTTAAAAATTTATTTTGGAAAATATAAAAATTACTACTCCTACGAAGATAAATTCTATAAACTACTTTATAGTAAATTTAACTAGCTTTAATTTGAGTGCCAGTAGACATCTGTACGTTCTATGGTATCTGAGATATGTTTTTTATTAATCATATTATTAATCAAAATTTAGGTCTGAACAAGTACAAATCAACGCTTTGTGAATTTAGTTTATCGAATATCATGAAAACTACTACTCCTACGAAGATACACATCGTTAACTACTATATAGAATACTAAACAAACTTTCATTTGAGTGCTAATAAACATCTGTAAGTGAAATAGTTTTTTGAGATATAATTTTCTCAGAATAAATTTACTAACTACTGATTTTTTATGAAATGTTGTAATTTAAAAACCTATATTTCGGGAACTATTAAACGTAAATAGCTTTATCTTAATAAGGGCTCATGTTTTAGCAAATTTACTCTACTTTAAATGATGTTCTCTTAGATTTTCCAGTGGTTTAGTACTTTTAAAGATATAGAGCTTTGACTAGAAAATTAATTTTTTTAATGTTTTGAAACCAGCCGCCAATGTTTATTCACCCTACCTATACTTGGCTGACTCATCAATTTTGACTAGTAATTATACATAATTTTCATTGAAGTAATCAAAAATTGGTGTGAAAAACTGTTTTGTTTTTTTGGCTCTTGTATTATTTGGATGGATAAGGATTTCGAAGTTTTATTTCTTCAGGCCAAATCTGAATGTTGTGTTCAGAGAATGTGATGAGTCATACAAAATTGAAATTACATATGAAAGGTAATTATAAGTATAGGATGTAACAGTAATTTTTTCGTTAAAATCGACTTTATAGCAGTGCCAGTGTATTTATTAATTTTTACACTTTCTTAGGATTCACTCAAAAAAGGCTCTTAACGATTAAAACGTTAATTTAAAGATAAGTAGTCTTTAATATCAGTATCTGATAGGTCTATAGAACATTTAAAGATAAGTAGTCTTTAATATCAGTATCTGATAGGTCT
>NW_027107991.1:395043-398495 GCF_000696795.3 Halyomorpha halys | reverse complement strand
ATTTAAAGATAAGTAGTCTTTAATATCAGTATCTGATAGGTCTATAGAACATTTAAAGATAAGTAGTCTTTAATATCAGTATCTGATAGGTCTGTAGAACATTTCATTGCATTTCAAGTGATATGCTATTACTGAAACTGAAAGCTTTTTCCAGGGGATGTATAAAATAATTTTTTAAAACACTTGAGTTCAATTTTTATGAAACGCTTCTCCAAAGTACATATAGAGCAAAAGCAGAGTGACCATTAATAATTTCTATTTGATATACATCACCGTTTTTTAGACAAATTGATAAATAAGTCAGGGAGTGAGCAGTGTCTACTCTTTTAAATGTTATGATAATGATAAAACTAGTTTCCATCGAGCCATGCACGGAATAAAGCATTGTTATATAGTACAGAAGGTTCAATAATACGATTTTTTATAATATTGATTGCATTAAGATGATTTTAGTTCTGCATTGTGAAGAAATGCATTATCCTTCAAATAAATAGCTATAATCTTCTAAGAGATATGTAGTTTTTGAGTTTTTCGAATAAACTAATTTCTTGTTTAGATATTAGAAACAATTTTTTATAAACCACTTATAGTCAAAATTTTTCAGAGTATTACAAACGTGCCAAAATCTTTCAATTCAGTCAAATCGTTCTACAGACCTTGTCCATAATATCAACAAGACCATGATATTGTATCGTCATCGGGTTTAGTTGTTTGTATCGAATTTCAGCTTAATCAAATAATTCGAAGTGACCTAAAATATTGTTACAACCAAACAATTAATAGCTGATGAAACTAAATAAACGGTTTAAAAAGTAACTGAATGTTTACAGTATCAATTAGTACTGATCCGAAACCAATCAGTGTAACTTAGCATATTCAGAAGTCAGCATAAACATACACGAGTTTCTAATAGCTCAATGTAAACATCGTCAATAGTTGGTGACGGATATACCATTATGGGTTTGTTAATTAAAACAGACGAAACCATAACAAACTATGATGAAACCAACGCAAGCTAATCAGAAGTCAGTATATACACAACAAAAAAAAAGTATACTAACAAACTATAGAATAAATATTATTGTAATATCAAGTTTAATAAAAAAATATTACTCACCCGCTTTTTTGACTTCCACTGCACAACGAACCGACTTTCACTCTTCATGATTTAGTCTTCTATTTATATTAGTCCACTTAAAAAAATATATCCGCAAGTACTTCCTGAAAAAGAAATATCATTTATAAAAAATAAATTAAATAAGATATGTAAGAATAGTGCTATGATTTGAATGTAATAAAGGATTCTATAATATTGAGTTAGGTACCAAAGGATAATAAGATAAAAATAAGAACCAATTAATTTTATCTTTTTGGTCATAGATAGAAGTTTAACAAAAAATTACATGGTTTTATCAAAGAAAAATATATCTTTAAGAGCTTCTTATGATCAAATATTTTATTTTACTTATACCAGATGGTTATTCCCTAAACGTTTACAGAACAAAAAATTGTAATTAGGCAGATTACTCTAAAATTCACTACAAAATATTACTTGTTTATATTGTATGGCTCTTTCATATTTCTCGAACAATTGCTGATAAATTTCATTAATTTGTCTAACGTAAGTCAAATTAGACCCAGAAGAAATTTTGTTGGAACTAACTAGATGCTGGTTCCTCCAGATCTCAGCTTTCTTTTTTTCAAATGACCTTCTTCCTAGTCATTTCTGACATACGGGAGGGGAGGGGGTGAGGAGTTATCTAGAAGTAACCAACCTAATGGTAGGGGTAAATTTTTTATTTCGTGGGGCCACCACAGAAATAAAAGTCAATCCCCCTAGCCGAGTCCGATCCGGCCCTGCTTTAGTCACGAGGCAGTCGGTTAAGTCTCTCGTCTACAAACGGCCCGGTTGTTGAATCGCTGTTTCCAAATCTTTTCAAAATGTTATATTACAAAAAATTGTAAAAAGGACATCAATGAAAAGATACATTCTGTTCTGACTCCATGAGGACTTACGATTTCCAAAAATAAAGGATTTCCTAAAAAGTTGTTTGAATTTGTGAAAATTAAAACTAATCTCTCCTTCAGTCAACTTAAATCTACCGGAGTATCTTAAGATGGCAAAAGGTAATGATTAAATTTTAGTTTAATTTATTTATTACTTTATTATTTTTAATATTCTAATATTTGTTATGTAGGGAAATTTGTTGATAAAATGAAATAAGGGTTGTAAAATAGAAGGGAAAGAAAAAAAGGAATAAATTGAAAAGCTTGTATTTAGTTTGTAGACTGGTATTAATTGTAAAAGAATACTGTGGGGAAAAAAAAGTTATCTTTCTATTATATTATATCATATAAAAATGTGTAATTTATATATGTCCGATCACGGATTGATCAGTATGCTGGGTAATGTAGTAGCATGAATGAATAAATTTCTTTCTCTTCTTGTTCTCGGGTAAATTGAATACAAGAAGTTGAAACCCATCACTTAGTTAGATACCTATGAGAAAATATTCAAAATTAACAGAAATGATATTCTTTAGGCCCCCTTAAAATGCAATTATGCAGTAAAGAAGATTAGAGATTACGAAAAAAGTAAATGAAAGTTTTTATGAAAATTAAAATAACCCAAAGAATAATAATAATTCAATTAATGCGTCAGGAAATATATCAGGAATTTTTGACACAATGCAGTATCAAATAACAAATCCTTTTAAATGGTTTGAAAAATAAAGCTTGTTCCCTGTTGTCAACAAGAGGCGGACTGTCGGCTACTTGAAAATTTCATCGCCAGAATATGGATCATGAAGAAAAGTGTAGCAGTTTATCTTGGCTGACAATGAGGGATGGGACTATTATAAGCGGTAGGAGAGTAGAGTGGCCACTCGGCATTTGTAGAGCCACATCTCCTCCGAGGTTCACTGCTCTTCTGATCTTCAGGGGGCATCATTCTTTTAGTTCATGCATTATTGAACCTAGTTTCGAGTGCAAGAAAAACTGCCGTAAAAACATAAATTTTCATTTTCCAAGACTAGTCGCACCGATTACACAAGTTCCTCAGTACAGATGTAACTTAAATATGACAGCTAGCTAAAACCTTTATAAATACATTACTAATCACTATTATCAAGGATGAACATTAGAGAATCAGGATGGGCATTTAGTCCACTTTTTTTTTTAATAGTACTTATGTAGATAACAGGCAACCTCAAGCTATATCGGCGGCAAATACGAGAAACACTTTACTGAGGTAAGTAAATAGTTCAGGAATCAAGTGTCTAAAGGATGTCTTCAAAGAACGGTTCCCGTATACTTAAAATTCAAGTAAAAATATTCCTAATAAATAAAGAATTTTATTTATAATCTTAAAATTCTTTCTTGAGACTGGCAATTTTTTACTAAATAATTCAAAAACACTATCCAAATTATAGTCTCAAAAACATTTATTTCAT
>NW_027107991.1:383476-394558 GCF_000696795.3 Halyomorpha halys | reverse complement strand
ACGTGTAGATGAAATAAATGTTTTTGAGACTATAATTTGGATAGTGTTTTTGAATTATTTAGTAAAGAATTTTATAGTAACACAGCTAACTGCGACTGGATCGGGCCTCAACACATGTTTTAATGAATCGTATGCTAAATCTTAAAATAAAACTGAAAGATTATGAAGATTGCCGCAGGTGAACTTTAATTTCTTATCTATTGCGTTATTTTTTTATTATGTTTTGTTCAGTAAATTGAAATTGTATTGGGCCACAAACTCTTCAGTAAATTAACTCGAAAACACTGAATTTCGACTATTACAGCACTTACTAGACAAACGGTCTAAACTTCCAACAAATTACAAAAGACTGATCTACATGACTGGAATAAGGCCAATCTGGACATATGGAGTTGAGCTTTGGGGCTCCTCTAAACCTTCGAATTCCTCTCGTATTCAATCCTTACAATCCGAAATCCTTCGTAAAATCCTCAATGCTCCTTACTTTGTCACAAATAAAATCATACATGAAGACCTTAATGTTCCCTATGTAACCGATCTAGCCCGAACCAGATATCACTCCTTCCATTATAAACTCCCTAACCACTCAAACCCCCTAGTTTCTAACCTTGCATCCTTTTCCATTCCTGACAATCCTCCGAGGCACCTGAAAAGAAGATGGCCACGAGACCAGCTAATGTAAAATGTCATTAGAGTGCTACCAATGGGTAGTTTCTCTACACGCCTGTAACACTCCAATTTAACTTAGATCAGATTTACTAAATGTATTATAATGTACAGTTGTAAATAGCAATAAATACATATTAAAAAAAAAAATACTTTCTTAAAATATTGAGTTATGTCTACATCTCCATAGTCAAATCTGTTACAAGCTATAGTTGTGTAACTCAAAACTCTCTGATTAGCTACACAGTAGTACTTTTCTTGCATACAAATGAAATAGTTGCCAAAGTAGTAGGAAAAGTGGTGTGTAAGATTTACACCACTTTTCCCCTTAGTTCATAGTAGTGATGTCTATTGGTAAAAACCCAGGTATATACCATTTTCTGTTTTTATTTATTTTTTAAATTTTGGTTTAAGTCGGTGGTTTTAACTGTTCAAAATAAACGTTTGTCGGTAGTTGATTTTTTCTATTAACTGGATTATGTAATTTGAAATAAATGGTATTTCAATTAATTAAAAACTGACTATTAAGTACGAAAAAAAATACCGATAAAACGGTAAAATGCCATGTAAAAATGTGACCGTCCAATTAAGAGCGTGGTGACAGACCCAATGAGTACGGTGCATATAAAATAATTTTTGTCTATTGCTTTTTCTGCTGCAAAGATTATCTCTTGAGGTAGAGAATCGATTTTATCGCTTCTTTTTTTTCTAGGGTTTTGGCCGCTGGTTTTCTTTTTTTAAGAAGTCGATACTCAATCGAACTGTAAATCACCGTTACATTCTACGTTCATTGACAGGTTTAAGGAAAAAGGAAGAAGGAAAAAGTTACTAACTTACTATATTTTATTATCTACTTCGGGCGTCAAATTATTCTATTATATCTTGAAAGGTAAAAATTTATATCTCTTCTCAATAAATTTGTAATTTTATAAATCGCTCTGACAATATCAGTAGCCCTTGACGATGGAAACGGTTGGAATATCTGGTAAGGTAATTTCAGAATACACTCATCTATACTGAAAATTTAATTAAATTAATAAAGTAATATAAAATACATTTATAAGATAAGCAGTTCCAAAATGCTTCAATTTTTTCAGATGCCTTTCTTATATGACATATGCACGGCATTTTATGCTGACAGGAATTACACTGCTATAATCTCCACGCACATCCAACAAACAACAGACACGACCACAATACATAAAGCCCCCAAGGAAGATGCCCTAAGTAGAAGAATACAGAATAATAAATAAATAAGTAGAAGGACTGAATGCAGCGATGAAAACTGCTGCCAGAACAGGACAAAGGAACAAGTTATTAATATGTCTGTACAGTTCATCGAGTGTCAGCCCTGGAACAATACCAACCATTTTTAAATATTTATTTCCTCTTCCCTTTAATATTCGAACCCAACCAGTGTGTCGACGAAGCTTTTCTGGCGAGTCTTTCAATAAAAGAGAATATATTGTTTCCTCCGCCCCCGGCCGTTATTACAGAAGAAAATTACGTAAGGTCTTAGAATCGAACGTTACCTAACTCGGAGGTAACCGAAGCAATTCTTCCTGCAGATCTCATTTCAGGCGGTGTTTGATGGTCACGTGTACCGGCAATTTAGTATTGAATATTTTTCAATCATAAGTCAGTATATTCATTTTTGGAGTGATGGTAATTTAAAGATTACCATAGAAACATCTCATACAGGTAAGATAATATATATATTTTTTTAAATGTTTATTTCAAGCACCTGTTTGAAAGGAGGTTATTTAACATTTGAATTAAAGCGAATAAGTTATTGGTGTTGAATTTTGAATCGTCAAAAAAAAAATATTACTTTTCAGTTGATTTATGATTTTTTGATGGAAAACTCCTCAATTATGTAAAATAATATTAAGTCTTAGAGAACTTAAAGGTTCCATAATTTGACCAATCAATTTTCGAATAAAGTCAAATATAAATTTTATAATTAGAAGAAGACAATTGACTGTAGACCGTGACAAGATAGTCCATAAATAGACTGTGAATAAAGGTATCAAAATAGTAAAATGAAACTATTTATGCAAACCAACGTTTCGCCCCACTTTGCAGGGCTTCATCAGAGTCAGTCTTCCTCTTTGTTTCAATCTGACAGCCCTGCAAAGTATCTTATTAGTATTATCTTCCTACTTACGTCTCGAATGACCCTTGCTGCGAGGGTGCTGTCAGTGGAGTAGGAATGAACTTACCTATCTGTATTATATAAATACTTTTTACTTTCACTTACCTATATAAAGAATATACAGTAAGTAAAAGTAGTGCGAACGTGAAAACCTTTCAAGTTTTCGACGAAAATACATGTTTCGGAGTTCCCCGAGTCCAAAAAACCTGTTTTCGAAAAATAGTCCTAGTGTCTGTTAATGAACAGCCTAGCGCAAAACGAAAAGTCGTAAGAAACTGAAATTACGCATTTAAGGTGGGTATATAACTGGGATGTAACACAAAAAAATCGAAGTGCCACTTTATAGAATAGATTTTCACAGTTTTCCAATTTTCTCCAGAACGATTTTGATGAAACTCTGTGAATAAATGAACAATCAAGTGGTCTTTAATGTAAGATTAAAAAAGACAAATAGAGCTTAAATGCCGAATGTTCAAAACATGTTCATATGAAGTAACTTTAATTTAGTTTACATAAAGAAAAAAATGTCATTCCTAGTAATAATGTACAATGTATAAATACAAAATATTAAAGAATTTTATACAGAATTGAAGGAGAAAAAAAGGAAAATAGATAAATCCGACACGAACGGGAAATGCCGATACCGCACGATATTCCACGATCGCACGACTGCTTCATTATCTTTCACTTTTGTCACTTCACTTTAAGCTTCATTAAAATCACTTTTGTTAAGCTGTTGTATTCTTTCTAGGAAGGGACAAAATTTATATTTGTTATTCCCATCTCGAGAAATTCTGATATATGAACTTTTTTAGCAACAGTAGAATAAAATATTTTACCATTAAAATAATCATAGTTTAAAAAAAAACAGTTTATTTTTACCCTTAGTACTGTAATTTTTAATAAATAATAAAATCTGCTACGACCAATGGCAGATTGAATTAATTATTAGGGTTGTAAGTCCTCAATTATAAAATATATTCATATTAAATAAAAAATGAAAAAATAAATAATAATACAATATAAATAAATAAGTATAGACCAAAATGGATAAATATGAAATAATATACACACAATTGTAGGCTATTGTGTCCAACTCGATTTATTAATCAATTACACTTTTATATTATTCACCTTAAGCTACGTATTTAACTCACTAGCCTTCGAATAAAACAATTACATTGACAAAAAAAAATTTTTTTAGAGTTTCATATTTTATTTATAATAATAAAAAAGGAATTCGTATGAGAAGAGAAGAAAGGACCTCGACCTATAAGTTACTCGAGGCGTACGTCAGAGACTGTTACGATTGCAGCCGTAGGAGTTATCAAGATTACAGATGTTGCTTATTGTTGACATTCAATTTGAATATTCTGTGAAGCAATCGGTCCGGGCTGAATTGATGCGTTGCTATCAGCTGTAATCAAGTCAATTTATTTTTACATTATTCATCTAGCTTTGAACTGTACCGAAATCTTGTGTATTCCATCAAATAGGTTCGGCTAAATCTGTCATGATGGATTTCAAACGCCATTGGATTGACTTCAACAGTTTATTAAAGATATTTTTATAAACTATCTAATAATAAAAATGATCAAATTCATCATTGTTTTATGCAAACAAATAATTTATATCAGTAAACAAATTTAATGAACATCGCACTATTTTATAAGAATTTATGTTACCTGCTTGTTTATTTTTAAATATTAATTAATTGATACATTTTTCTGCAGTTTTTTACCTTGAGGACATTATTTATGTGATTTTCTTCTTCTGTACTAGAAAACTATCTTAATACTTCAAAGAGTATTATTAATTTTAGATTAATATAATTAATTAATAATTGATATTTCTTCTATTTAAGGGAGCGCTGTGGTACTTTGGTAAAGCACAATGCTATTAAATCCAAGGACTCGAGTTCGAATCCGGCTGAGCATATAATTATTTTCTGTTACACTGTAGCAGTGAGTCAACCCTGTGGATTGTAGAGACTGTAAATACTGGTCATTTTTATGTAGCTCAAGGTTAAAGGGCATTATTTATACGATTTTCTTCTTCTGTACTACCTTCATACTTCAAATATTTTCGTATTTATACAATATTTTTAGACAAATATAATTAATTAATAGTGGATAGTATAATTAATTAATACATGGGTTGTAAGGGTTCACATTATTATCATTATCTTCTTTGGACCCTTTTCGTCAAAGAATTTTTTCTTTCACCAGATTAATTTTTTTCCTTCATTCTTTCTTTTGTTTTTTGATTTCATTATACGTTTTGTTTTTAAACTATTTGTGTAGTGTTTACTTTCAAAACGTTTTCATACGATCCCTATCTGAAATTTTGTTGTTTTATTCTTTTAAAATCACAGATAGTCACTGTTGTCTTGTTTTTATCATGATAATTTTATGGTATCTTAAAAAAAATTATAAATTGGTGCCTTCGAAAAAGAAAATTACTAAATGTCACTACTTCCGATTGTTACCAATTTAGCATTATTACAATTATTTTGGTTTTACCCTGGCGTATGACTAACTAGCTCCTGGTCCAAGTCTTTGGGGAGTTATATTAGTAGTACTTTAGTAAATTCACTGGATTTATTTTTATTAACTTGTTTTAAGGCCTATCTGGACATACGGTGTTAAGATATTGGATTCCATTAAACCTTCGAATTCCTTATTTCATCACAAATATAAGACCTTAATGTTCCATATGTAATCAATCTAGCCCAGATCAGATATCAATCTTTTCATTATAAACTACCTAACCACCAAAACCCACCAGTTTCTAACACAGGTTCTTCTTCCATTCCTGACATTCCTCCGAAACGCCTGAAAAGAAGATGATCACGAGACCTAGTGTAGATATATTATTAGAGAGCTACCAATGGGTAGTTTCTCGATATGTCTGTATCACTCCATTATAATCTTACTTCAAATTTAGCTGATGTATTTTTATGTAAATACATTTCTAAATAGCAATAAATAAATTTGTTTAATTTAATTCCTGTATCAAAAAATAAGTTATGTTTTGTTGATATGAAATAAAAAAATCTGGTTTCGTGTTCAGAAATGATATGTCATTGAGGCAATACTTTCTGGTATTATTTTTTCATGACAATGAAATTAATTACAGTTTCAACAGTTTTCAGAAACTACTTTGAACATTATTCCTCGTAGGAAAAGTTTATCATTTATCTTTGCAAATGGATGCCAGAAATATAAAGAATATACCAGTTTAATAAAGTCTACATTCTGCATTATTGAATGAATTAATTTGTCCCCTCTACCTCCTTAAGTTAATTATCAGATCCTTTCATATTTTATAGTTATCCTTGCTAATAATTTGAGATAGTTAATTATATCAAACATACAACCTTAACGTTAATTAACTATTTCAACCTACCTGATATTAAATATTTCTTAATTTTCGTATTGACATACCGAGTTTAATCAAATTCGTTGGAGCCATTTTGGATAATGTGAGAACTTATATTCCTCTACCAATGCATGTGTCATACTAAACGATCGCGGCAATAAAATGTTCGTAGAACGATGTGTTGATTTTTTTATAATTAAGTATTAAATCATACTGCTTTTTTTTTACTTAAGAGGTTTAATTATCACAGCTTAACTTCATTTTTGGGTTCGTTTTATATCAACCTCGTCTTACCGGACACTTCAGTACAACGAATTAAATCGTGTGTGTCCGTTAAATAGAAGTTTCACTGTAGTATAGATTATATTAGGAATCTGCTAAGATGATACTCGCATATCATCTGAGCAGATTTTACACAACAGAATAAGTCGTCTTAAATTTTAGACATTTTTAGAGTGAAATTCATGTCATGGCGGAAAGTGTCACCTCACTTTTTTTTCAAGAAGAAATATTATTCTTATTTTCCGTCTTTTCAAAAACATGATCAATCAGTAACGCCGAATACTCCTCAAAACAATTTTTACTATTATCATAATCAAAAACCACAACGAGTGCTTTGTTCTCATTGTCTTCAGTAATTAGACAATTTGAATGAGACAAGTCTTCGAATCAGTTCCAGGAACGGCGGAACGTTTCCTGCGTTGCTTGTCTAAAGGTTTCAAAGGGGAGGCTTGGCTATTGAGAGTATTTGTATTCAGTGAGAGTTAGCCTATACTAGAGAGTAGTATAACTCAATAGTAGTATAAGCTAGCTAACTGCCTCTTTAGCATCACAAATCCTTTTAGGGTTTAGGAACCATCCCCACGCTCTATAATTACCATAGCTCGCCGTATTCTGAAACATTCAAACCAATTAGGGCGTCTATACAAATAGCCAGGGATACCTCAGGGTGTTCCGCTGCGTTATCTCTTTCCAGATCTCCGGCTGTTAGGAGGCAGCCGTGGGTGGTTCTCAACGTGTAAGCTCACGGGCAGATGATTAATAAAAAATAACAAGTCAGAAAAATGGGGTACGACTTGAAAAGATATTTCGATAGGAATAACAACCACAGCGAGACATTCGGAAACATGAAAAACCGAGTTCGTTAAATCCGATCCCATCAATACCATCGGCTAATGAATATTGATTATACATTACTTAATATTGGTTACATATTAATAAAACTACCAAACCAACCATCAGACAGACCATTTGCTAGAACTTACCAACGAAAATTGTTGTTACATAATAGATTTTAATTTATTAATATAGTTAGTATAGTAAGTGACCGAAGAAAGTATTTGCACCCCTTGTCTATTCTTTATATCTTAAATAGTTTAAGGTTCCTTAATAAAAAGTACAATTAAAACTTCTTATAAAATAGTATATATCCAATTAAATTTTTTTTTTAAACATAATATAAACACAAGGAAAAAAGTATTTGCACATTATGTTTGTTTACTTGCTCTTGTTTGTATGCTTGAGTATAATCCTGTTCTTTTCTATCAGTATTATAAATTTCAATAAATCTTTCAATCTATTAAGTTCGTCATAATTTAAAGTTACATTATTTCGAAATCAAAGAAAATTGTATCGCGAAACAGCAGATTTGTTAGGTTTTAATTTTTCTACCGTCAGATATGTAATTAAGAGATATGAATAATAAGGCACAACTGCAAATAACCGGCCCAAAGAACGTCCAAAGAAATTAAATGAGAGGATAAAAAGAAAAATCAAAATTGAGGTGATGAAAAATCCAGGAGTTAGTGCAGATGTCCTTATATGGTCGAATAGACCTCTGGGGTCTGTGTGAGCACTACAACAATTGTACTGAAGGAATTTACGGCAGGGCCCCGAGAAAGAAACACAGTAGCAGTGAAACCAATTGCAAAATAAGGCTCTTATTTGCTAGGGATTGCATCGACAAGTCCATCAGTTTTGGGGGAAATATATTAATCTTTGATGAGAGTAAATTTAATTTGTTTTGATCTGAAGGCAGAAAGGCGATATGGTGAAGGAAAAGTGAAGAATTCAGGAAGCAAAACGTCTCAGTTACTGTAAAACATGGAGGTGGGAGTGTAATGGTTCGGGGATGCGTGGCTTATAATGGTGTAGAAAATCTCGTGCCTAATGAAGGGATTTTAAATGCAGAAGATTATGTCAAGATTCCTTCGTCATAACCTGCTAACCTGTGCAGTCAAATTAGGAATTCAGGATCGGTATTTTGTTATGCATTATAATGATCCGAAGCACACATCAAACAAAACTAAAGAGTGGTTAATATTTAACATTCGCCAACAATTTCAGATCCCTCCACAGGTTAATGTGAGGATGGCTTAAACATAATTGAAAATTTGTGGAATATTTTGGATAAAAATGTTCGAAAACACCAAATAACCGAAGACACTGCCTCAAGGATCTTTTACAGCAAGAATGGGAACTAATCAACACGGATTTAATTAAAAACCTCGTCCACTCAATGCTGAGACGTATAAGAGACAAGCGGTAATAGATACCAATTTTTTAATAAATTAAAAAAATAATAAATAAAAAAAATAATAATAAAACGCAATGTGCAAATATTTTTTGTACGTTTGATGTTCTGTTTTCTTATAAAAGTTATTAAGTGTTTTTTATTTGAAGTTATTAAGTTATAAATGTACTTTTAATTTTTGAAGTAATAGAGTTTTTTTATTGCATAAATTCATAATGTAATAAGAACATACCAGAGAACACCATACATTGGTGTCCGATTTATCGGATTTGGCTTGTAGAAAGTTGGTTTATTCATACACGGTAGAAGAAAGTAGCTAATCCTGAATATGAATAGCGGAGGAGATAATACATAACTAAATAATATGATCCTGGGTCACAAGTTTGAACTGCTCTCATTAAGAATATTGATTAATTTAAAAAAAAAACTTGAGTTACACACTTCAGTTTTAATTTTTCGTATTCAAAATTATCATGAGTTGTGAAAGGGCGTGTCCCCCTTTTTGCGGAGAACATGTTATTATTATTAACTCTCCATCATCTTAACTATAATTTATGAAATTTTCAGCGAGGTATCACGATGTGTCTTTTTTTGAATACTTTCTTGACCTATTCACTATTCCCTTCCTCTATAGAACACAATTATTTCTGTTAGAGAGCTTTCTTTCGAGCAATGAGACGGGAACTTATTGCACTTATTGGGAAGCTTATTGAAAGGTAAAATTAAAAAATGACGTCATTGAAAGTATAAACATTTATTCGAAGAACATTGCTTTCTTTCCCTTTCATTTACTCTACGAATCAACCATCATATATGACTTGGAAGAAGGGTCTGGAACCTTTCTTCTAAAAGAAACCTACAACTAAGAACAACGTATTCAAAATATAAAAAGTATTTTATGTTATATATATAACAATCGTTTTTAGCCAGCTTCTCTCAAAAGAAGTCACCATCAGTTCCTTTGATTAAAAAGAAAAAAAAAACGGAAGTTTTGTGAAGACCTGTTTCAACATTCTGAATGCAACAGACTTGGCAAAACTGTTCCTAAAGAGAGTCACTCTGAAAACCGTATAAAGAGGTTGAAAAAACTCGTAGACTTTAGCAGGTTTTTCATTTTTTAAATTTTGAGATGTCTAGTCGCCGTGAAGTGGTTTTGTGTCATCTAATCCAAGAAAGTAATTATCAGTTGGTGTTATAAATGACTTCCAAAAACTTTGTTTCCTAACTTCCTTCCAAAACGACTGAGAAGGTGATTCAAATGAAATTTGAAAATGAAAAAACGATCCACTGTGTTAGTTGATAATTGTTCGTATATCTCTTGTTCCCTGCTGTGAGTTTTATTATTAATAGTTTTTTTAAAAAATCAGCTTTATAATTAATTTATCTTAATTTATCTTAAGATTTTTTTATTCATTAAATTTAAAACTGCCAATTTGATAAAATTATCATCAAAAATTTTAAAACATGATCATTTTTTAACGTGATGCATGTCTCTTTTTGCTTTTAAAGAATCTCAATAGAAAAATATAATATGAACGTGATGTATTCTCATATTATGAACAGAGATTGAACACCTTATATCGACGGATTACTTCAATTCAATTCAACGGATCAATATATACTATTTCTTTTTTTTTTCACCAAAGAATCCTGTTTAAGGCTTAAGCTTTAGGTGTATGCCATTTTTTTCCAAAAGACAATCCTTTCCCTTATCCTCCGGGCGCTTCGAATAGAAAACACGCCAAAGCCCTAGTTGGCACCCCAGACCCTCACACTGACGTATGATGTTTATTTCGGCCTCTACATAAAAAATGCACCAGCTTCTGTAAAAACATAAAAGAAGAGAAAGCCGATCATGACAGCCTCCTGAAGATTGCCTACTTATTCAGCGGCGGTGGGTCCTAGCTCAAGCAAATCCTAACCATAAACAACTCCTTTCCTCCAATTTCCTCAAAGGCAGGATCACGCGATCCTCTAACAACTTCCTAATATCTCTAATAGGATCCTTCGGGTTTAATTATCAGAGCTTCGTTACAGGATACCTTGGCTTGTGCTGATAAGAAGTTTATACACGTTGTTAAGTGAACCTTAAGTTTGTTGGTAACATGTTCTCAAGTAACGTACCCATAATTATTTTATTGTTTTTATAACTTGCTTTAAGTGATTGTTTCAACAGTTATACATACCCCTCAGTATTCAGTAACTGGATTTAACAATCATAATTAAATATATGGCGCTTTCTAATTTATGTGTAACAATTAATTCATCATAATATAAGAAGAAAATAAAACTAAGGCTTATATCAGCTTATATAATTTTTTTAAAAATAAATATATAGATTTTTTTT